>NW_026699135.1:0-48821 GCF_030435755.1 Ochotona princeps | reverse complement strand
CTTGGAAGCCTGATGGTGTGTGAAGTTAGTGAGCCAAATGGAGTTGTTCTCCCACAAGAACCACTCGGCTGATCCTTCTTCAATATGCCCTTCACCAACATGCAGTGTTTCCTTGATTGAATTAGCTCTCACACCAATATTTGCGTCTAGAGCCTTTGCATTGAGGGCTATCTGAAAACGGCTGTGGCGCTGAAGTTGCCTGTGAATGTGAAGTTGGTGGCATGTGAAACCCGCATGTGGAGCATTCGTTTATGTGGGATGCTGACCAAGCTTCATTTCAATCCTAGGCACAAAAAGGGCACTAAGCATAGAGTGTGAAAACTGAGTTTCCTTGAGAGCTACTTGGAAGCCTGATGGTGTGTGACGTTAGTGAGCCAAATTGAGTTGTTCTCCCACAAGAACCACTCGGCTGATCCTTCTTCAATATGCCCTTCACCAACATGCAGTGTTTCCTTGATTGAATTAGCTCTCACACCAATATTTGCGTCTAGAGCCTTTGCATTGAGGGCTATCTGAAAACGGCTGTGGCGCTGAAGTTGCCTGTGAATGAGGAGTTGGTGGCATGTGAAACCCGCATGTGGAGCATTCGTTTGTGTGGGATGCTGACCAAACTTCCTTTCAGTCCTAGGCACTCAAAGGGCACTAAGCATAGAGTGTGAAAAACTGAGTTTCCTTGAGAGCTGCTTGGAAGCCTGATGGTGTGTGAAGTTAGTGAGCCAAATGGAGTTGTTCTCCCACAAGAACCACTCGGCTGATCCTTCTTCAATATGCCCTTCACCAACATGCAGTGTTTCCTTGATTGAATTAGCTCTCACACCAATATTTGCGTCTAGAGCCTTTGCATTGAGGGCTATCTGAAAACGGCTGTGGCGCTGAAGTAGCCTGTGAATGAGGGAGTTGGTGGCATGTGAAACCCGCATGTGGAGCATTCGTTTGTGTGGGATGCTGACCAAACATCATTTCAGTCCTAGGCACTCAAACGGCACTAAGCATAGAGTGTGAAAACTGAGTTTCCTTGAGAGCTGCTTGGAAGCCTGATGGTGTGTGAAGTTAGTGAGCCAAATGGAGTTGTTCTCCCACAAGAACCACTCGGCTGATCCTTCTTCAATATGCCCTTCACCAACATGCAGTGTTTCCTTGATTGAATTAGCTCTCACACCAATATTTGCGTCTAGAGCCTTTGCATTGAGGGCTATCTGAAAACGGCTGTGGCGCTGAAGTTGCCTGTGAATGTGGAGTTGGTGGCATGTGAAACCCGCATGTGGAGCATTCGTTTGTGTGGGATGCTCTACCAGGTTCATTTCTGTCCTAGCCATACAAAAGGCACTAAGCATAGAGTGTGAAAACTGAGTTTCCTTGAGAGCTGCTTGGAAGCCTGATGGGTGTGTGAAGTTAGTGAGCCAAATGGAGTTGTTCTCCCACAAGAACCACTCGGCTGATCCTTCTTCAATATGCCCTTCACCAACATGCAGTGTTTCCTTGATTGAATTAGCTCTCACACCAATATTTGCGTCTAGAGCCTTTGCATTGAGGGCTATCTGAAAACGGCTGTGGCGCTGAAGTTGCCTGTGAATGTGGAGTTGGTGGCATGTGAAACCCGCATGTGGAGCATTCGTTTGTGTGGGATGCTGACCAAGCTTCATTTCAGTCCTAGGCACACAAAGACCACTAAGCATAGATTGTGAAAACTGAGTTTCCTTGAGAGCTGCTTGGAAGCCTGATGGTGTGTGAAGTTAGTGAGCCAAATGGAGTTGTTCTCCCACAAGAACCACTCGGCTGATTCTTCTTCAATATGCCCTTCACCAACATGCAGTGTTTCCTTGATTGAATTAGCTCTCACACCAATATTTGCGTCTAGAGCCTTTGCATTGAGGGCTATCTGAAAACGGCTGTGGCGCTGAAGTTGCCTGTGAATGTGGAGTTGGTGGCATGTGAAACCCGCATGTGGAGCATTCGTTTGTGTGGGATGCTCTACCAGGTTCATTCCTAGATAATTCACTCAAAGGGCAATAAGCATAGAGTGTGAAAACTGAGTTTCCTTGAGAGCTGCTTGGAAGCCTGATGGTGTGTGAAGTTAGTGAGCCAAATGGAGTTGTTCTCCCACAAGAACCACTCGGCTGATCCTTCTTCAATATGCCCTTCACCAACATGCAGTGTTTCCTTGATTGAATTAGCTCTCACACCAATATTTGCGTCTAGAGCCTTTGCATTGAGGGCTATCTGAAAACGGCTGTGGCGCTGAAGTTGCCTGTGAATGTGGAGTTGGTGGCATGTGAAACCCGCATGTGGAGCATTCGTTTGTGTGGGATGCTCTACCAGGTTCATTTCAGTCTTAGCCATAGAAAGGGCACTAAGCATAGATTGTGAAAACTGAGTTTCCTTGAGAGCTGCTTGGAAGCCTGACGGTGTGTGAAGTTAGGTGAGCCAAATGGAGTTGTTCTCCCACAAGAACCACTCGGCTGATCCTTCTTCAATATGCCCTTCACCAACATGCAGTGTTTCCTTGATTGAATTAGCTCTCACACAATATTTGCGTCTAGAGCCTTTGCATTGAGGGCTATCTGAAAACGGCTGTGGCGCTGAAGTTGCCTGTGAATGTGGAGGTTGGTGGGCATGTGAAACCCGCATGTGGAGCATTCGTTTGTGTGGGATGCTCTCCAAGCTTCATTTCAGTCCTAGGCACAAAAAGGGCACTAAGCATAGAGTGTGAAAACTGAGTTTCCTTGAGAGCTGCTTCGAAGCCTGATGGTGTGTGAAGTTAGTGAGCCAAATGGAGTTGTACTCCCACCAAGAACCACTCGGCTGATCCTTCTTCAATATGCCCTTCACCAACAATGCAGTGTTTCCTTGATTGAATTAGCTCTCACACCAATATTTGCGTCTAGAGCCTTTGCATTGAGGGCTATCTGAAAACGGCTGTGGCGCTGAAGTTGCCTGTGAATGTGGAGTTGGTGGCATGTGAAACCCGCATGTGGAGCATTCGTTTGTGTGGGATGCTGACCAAGCTTCATTTCAGTCCTAGGCACTCAAAGGGCACTAAGCATAGAGTGTGAAAACTGAGTTTCCTTGAGAGCTGCTTGGAAGCCTGATGGCGTGTGAAGTTAGTGAGCCAAATGGAGTTGTTCTCCAACAAGAACCACTCGACTGATCCTTCTTCAATATGCCCTTCACCAACATGCAGTGTTTCCTTGATTGAATTAGCTCTCACACCAATATTTGCGTCTAGAGCCTTTGCATTGAAGGCTATCTGAAAACGGCTGTGGCGCTGAAGTTGCCTGTGAATGAGGAGTTGGTGGCATGTGAAACCCGCATGTGGAGCATTCGTTTGTGTGGGATGCTGACCAAACTTCATTTCAGTCCTAGGCACTCAAACGGCACTAAGCATAGAGTGTGAAAACTGAGTTTCCTTAAGAGCTGCTTGGAAGCCTGATGGTGTGTGAAGTTAGTGAGCCAAATGGAGTTGTTCTCCCACAAGAACCACTCGGCTGATCCTTCTTCAATATGCCCTTCAACAACATGCAGTGTTTCCTTGATTGAATTAGCTCTCACACCAATATTTGCGTCTAGAGCCTTTGCATTGAGGGCTATCTGAAAACGGCTGTGGCGCTGAAGTTGCCTGTGAATGTGGAGTTGGTGGCATGTGAAACCCGCATGTGGAGCATTCGTTTGTGTGGGATGCTCTACCAGGTTCATTTCAGTCCTAGGCACTCAAAGGGCACTAAGCATAGAGTGTGAAAACTGAGTTTCCTTGAGAGCTGCTTGGAAGCCTGATGGTGTGTGAAGTTAGTGAGCCAAATGAGTTGTTCTCCCACAAGAATCACTCGGCTGATCCTTCTTCAATATGCCCTTCACCAACATGCAGTGTTTCCTTGATTGAATTAGCTCTCACACCAATATTTGCGTCTAGAGCCTTTGCATTGAGGGCTATCTGAAAACGGCTGTGGCGCTGAAGTTGTCTTTGAATGTGGAGTTGGTGGCATGTGAAACCCACATGTGGAGCATTCGTTTGTGTGGGATGCTGACCAAGCTTCATTTCAGTCCTAGGCACACAAAGAGCACTAAGCATAGAGTGTGAAAACTGAGTTTCCTTGAGAGCTGCTTGGAAGCCTGATGGTGTGTGAAGTTAGTGAGCCAAATGGAGTTGTTCTCCCACAAGAACCACTCGGCTGATCCTTCTTCAATATGCCCTTCACCAACATGCAGTGTTTCCTTGATTGAATTAGCTCTCACACCAATATTTGCGTCTAGAGCCTTTGCATTGAGGGCTATCTGAAAACGGCTGTGGCGCTGAAGTTGCCTGTGAATGTGGAGTTGGTGGCATGTGAAACCCGCATGTGGAGCATTCGTTTGTGTGGGATGCTCTACCAGGTTCATTCCCTAGATAATGCACTCAAAGGGCACTAAGCATAGAGTGTGAAAACTGAGTTTCCTTGAGAGCTGCTTGGAAGCCTGATGGTGTGTGAAGTTAGTGAGCCAAATGGAGTTGTTCTCCCACAAGAACCACTCGGCTGATCCTTCTTCAATATGCCCTTCACCAACATGCAGTGTTTCCTTGATTGAATTAGCTCTCACACCAATATTTGCGTCTAGAGCCTTTGCATTGAGGGCTATCTGAAAACGGCTGTGGCGCTGAAGTTGCCTGTGAATGTGGAGTTGGTGGCATGTGAAACCCGCATGTGCAGCATTCTTTGTGTGGGATGCTGACCAAGCTTCATTTCAGTCCTAGGCCCTCAAACGGCACTAAGCATAGAGTGTGAAAACTGAGTTTCCTTGAGAGCTGCTTGGAAGCCTGATGGTGTGTGAAGTTAGTGAGCCAAATGGAGTTGTTCTCCCACAAGAACCACTCGGCTGATCCTTCTTCAATATGCCCTTCACCAACATGCAGTGTTTCCTTGATTGAATTAGCTCTCACACCAATATTTGCGTCTAGAGCCTTTGCATTGAGGGCTATCTGAAAACGGCTGTGGCGCTGAAGTTGCCTGTGAATGTGGAGTTGGTGGCATGTGAAACCCGCATGTGGAGCATTCGTTTGTGTGGGATGCTCTACCAGGTTCATTTCAGTGCTAGCCATACAAAGGGCACTAAGCATAGAGTGTGAAAACTGAGTTTCCTTGAGAGCTGCTTGGAAGCCTGATGGTGTGTGAAGTTAGTGAGCCAAATGGAGTTGTTCTCCCACAAGAACCACTCGGCTGATCCTTCTTCAATATGCCCTTCACCAACATGCAATGTTTCCTTGATTGAATAAGCTCTCACACCAATATTTGCGTCTAGAGCCTTTGCATTGAGGGCTATCTGAAAACTGCTGTGGCGCTGAAGTTGCCTGTGAATGTGGAGTTGGTGGCATGTGAAACCTGCATGTGGAGCATTCGTTTGTGTGGAATGCTCTACCAGGTTCATTCCTAGATAATGCACTCAAAGGGCACTAAGCATAGAGTGTGAAAACTGAGTTTCCTTGAGAGCTGCTTGGAAGCCTGATGGTGTGTGAAGTTAGTGAGCCAAATGGAGTTGTTCTCCCACAAGAACCACTCGGCTGATCCTTCTTCAATATGCCCTTCACCAACATGCAGTGTTTCCTTGATTGAATTAGCTCTCACACCAATATTTGCGTCTAGAGCCTTTGCATTGAGGGCTATCTGAAAACGGCTGTGGCGCTGAAGTTGCCTGTGAATGTGGAGTTGGTGGCATGTGAAACCCGCATGTGGAGCATTCGTTTGTGTGGAATGCTCTACCAGGTTCATTCCTAGATAATGCACTCAAAGGGCACTAAGCATAGAGTGTGAAAACTGAGTTTTCCTTGAGAGCTGCTTGGAAGCCTGATGGTGTGTGAAGTTAGTGAGCCAAATGGAGTTGTTCTCCCACAAGAACCACTCGGCTGATCCTTCTTCAATATGCCCTTCACCAACATGCAGTGTTTTCCTTGATTGAATTAGCTCTCACACCAATATTTGCGTCTAGAGCCTTTGCATTGAGGGCTATCTGAAAACGGCTGTGGCGCTGAAGTTGCCTGTGAATGTGGAGTTGGTGGCATGTGAAAACCCGCATGTGGAGCATTCGTTTGTGTGGGGATGCTCTACCAGGTTCATTCCTAGATAAATGCACTCAAAGGGCACTAAGCATAGAGTGTGAAAACTGAGTTTCCTTGAGAGCTGCTTAGAAGCCTGATGGTGTGTGAAGTTAGTGAGCCAAATGGAGTTGTTCTCCCACAAGAACCACTCGGCTGATCCTTCTTCAATATGCCCTTCACCAACATGCAGTGTTTCCTTGATTGAATTAGCTCTCACACCAATATTTGCGTCTAGAGCCTTTGCATTGAGGGCTATCTGAAAACGGCTGTGGCGCTGAAGTTGCCTGTGAATGTGGAGTTGGTGGCATGTGAAACCCGCATGTGGAGCATTCGTTTGTGTGGGATGCTCTACCAGGTTCATTTCAGTCCTAGCCATACAAAGGGCACTAAGCATAGAGTGTGAAAACTGAGTTTCCTTGAGAGCTGCTTGAAAGCCTGATGGTGTGTGAAGTTAGTGAGCCAAATGGAGTTGTTCTCCCACAAGAACCACTCGGCTGATCCTTCTTCAATATGCCCCTTCACCAACATGCAGTGATTCCTTGACTGAATTAGCTCTCACACCAATATTTGCGTCTAGAGCCTTTGCATTGAGGGCTATCTGAAAACGGCTGTGGCGCTGAAGTTGCCTGTGAATGTGGAGTTGGTGGCATGTGAAACCCGCATGTGGAGCATTCGTTTGTGTGGGATGCTCTACCAGGTTCATTTCAGTCCTAGCCATACAAAGGGGCACTAAGCATAGAGTGTGAAAACTGAGTTTCCTTGAGAGCTGCTTGGAAGCCTGATGGTGTGTGACGTTAGTGAGCCAAATGGAGTTGTTCTCCCACAAGAACCACTCGGCTGATCCTTCTTCAATATGCCCTTCACCAACATGCAGTGTTTCCTTGATTGAATTAGCTCTCACACCAATATTTGCGTCTAGAGCCTTTGCATTGAGGGCTATCTGAAAACGGCTATGGCGCTGAAGTTGCCTGTGAATGTGGAGTTGGTGGCATGTGAAACCCGCATGTGGAGCATTCGTTTGTGTGGGATGCTCTACCAGGTTCATTCCTAGATAATGCACTCAAAGGGCACTAAGCATAGAGTGTGAAAACTGAGTTTCCTTGAGAGCTGCTTGGAAGCCTGATGGTGTGTGAAGTTAGTGAGCCAAATGGAGTTGTTCTCCCACAAGAACCACTCGGCTGATCCTTCTTCAATATGCCCTTCACCAACATGCAGTGTTTCCTTGATTGAATTAGCTCTCACACCAATATTTGCGTCTAGAGCCTTTGCATTGATGGCTATCTGAAAACGGCTGTGGCGCTGAAGTTGCCTGTGAATGTGGAGTTGGTGGCATGTGAAACCCGCATGTGGAGCATTCGTTTGTGTGGGATGCTCTACCAGGTTCATTTCAGTCCTAGCCATACAAAGGGCACTAAGCATAGAGTGTGAAAACTGAGTTTCCTTGAGAGCTGCTTGGAAGCCTGATGGTGTGTGAAGTTAGTGAGCCAAATGGAGTTGTTCTCCCACAAGAACCACTCGGCTGATCCTTCTTCAATATGCCCTTCACCAACATGCAGTGATTCCTTGATTGAATTAGCTCTCACACCAATATTTGCGTCTAGAGCCTTTGCATTGAGGGCTATCTGAAAACGGCTGTGGCGCTGAAGTTGCCTGTGAATGTGGAGTTGGTGGCATGTGAAACCCGCATGTGGAGCATTCGTTTGTGTGGGATGCTCTACCAGGTTCATTCCTAGATAATTCACACAAAGGGCAATAAGAATACAGTGTGAAAACTGAGTTTCCTTGAGAGCTGCTTGGAAGCCTGATGGTGTGTGAAGTTAGTGAGCCAAATGGAGTTGTTCTCCCACAAGAACCACTCGGCTGATCCTTCTTCAATATGCCCTTCACCAACATGCAGTGTTTCCTTGATTGAATTAGCTCTCACACCAATATTTGCGTCTAGAGCCTTTGCATTGAGGGCTATCTGAAAACGGCTGTGGCGCTGAAGTTGCCTGTGAATGTGGAGTTGGTGGCATGTGAAACCCGCATGTGGAGCATTCGTTTGTGTGGGATGCTCTACCAGGTTCATTCCTAGATAATGCACTCAAAGGGCACTAAGCATAGAGTGTGAAAACTGAGTTTCCTTGAGAGCTGCTTAGAAGCCTGATGGTGTGTGAAGTTAGTGAGCCAATGGAGTTGTTCTCCCACAAGAACCACTCGGCTGATCCTTCTTCAATATGCCCTTCACCAACATGCAGTGTTTCCTTGATTGAATTAGCTCTCACAACCAATATTTGCGTCTAGAGCCTTTGCATTGAGGGCTATCTAAAAACGGCTGTGGCGCTGAAGTTGCCTGTGAATGTGGAGTTGGTGGCATGTGAAACCCGCATGTGGAGCATTCGTTTGTGGTGGGATGCTCTACCAGGTTCATTCCTAGATAATGCACTCAAAGGGCACTAAGCATAGAGTGTGAAAACTGAGTTTCCTTGAGAGCTGCTTGGAAGCCTGATGGTGTGTGAAGTTAGTGAGCCAAATGGAGTTGTTCTCCCACAAGAACCACTCGGCTGATCCTTCTTCAATATGCCCTTCACAAACATGCATTGTTTCCTTGATTGAATTAGCTCTCACACCAATATTTGCGTCTTGAGCCTTTGCATTGAGGGCTATCTGAAAACGGCTGTGGCGCTGAAGTTGCCTGTGAATGTGGAGTTGGTGGCATGTGAAACCCGCATGTGGAGCATTCGTTTGTGTGGAATGCTCTACCAGGTTCATTTCAGTCCTAGCCATACAAAGGGCACTAAGCATAGAGCGTGAAAACTGAGTTTCCTTGAGAGCTGCTTGGGAAGCCTGATGGTGTGTGAAGTTAGTGAGCCAAATGGAGTTGTTCTCCCACAAGAACCACTCGGCTGATCCTTCTTCAATATGCCCTTCACCAACTTGCAGTGTTTCCTTGATTGAATTAGCTCTCACACCAATATTTGCGTCTAGAGCCTTTGCATTGAGGGCTATCTGAAAACGGCTGTGGCGCTGAAGTTGCCTGTGAATGTGGAGTTGGTGGCATGTGAAACCCGCATGTGGAGCATTCGTTTGTGTGGGATGCTCTACCAGGTTCATTCCTAGATAATGCACTCAAAGGGCTCTAAGCATAGAGTGTGAAAACTGAGTTTCCTTGAGAGCTGCTTGGAAGCCTGATGGTGTGTGAAGTTAGTGAGGCCAAATGGATGGAGTTGTTCTCCCACAAGAACCACTCGGCTGATCCTTCTTCAATATGCCCTTCACCAACTTGCAGTGTTTCCTTGATTGAATTAGCTCTCACACCAATATTTGCGTCTAGAGCCTTTGCATTGAGGGCTATCTGAAAACGGCTGTGGCGCTGAAGTTGCCTGTGAATGTGGAGTTGGTGGCATGTGAAACCCGCATGTGGAGCATTCGTTTGTGTGGGATGCTCTACCAGGTTCATTCCTAGATAATGCACTCAAAGGGCACTAAGCATAGAGTGTGAAAACTGAGTTTCCTTGAGAGCTGCTTAGAAGCCTGATGGTGTGTGAAGTTAGTGAGCCAAATGGAGTTGTTCTCCCACAAGAACCACTCGGCTGATCCTTCTTCAATATGCCCTTCACCAACATGCAGTGTTTCCTTGATTGAATTAGCTCTCACACCAATATTTGCGTCTAGAGCCTTTGCATTGAGGGCTATCTGAAAACGGCTGTGGCGCTGAAGTTGCCTGTGAATGTGGAGTTGGTGGCATGTGAAACCCGCATGTGGAGCATTCGTTTGTGTGGGATGCTCTACCAGGTTCATTTCAGTCCTAGCCATACAAAGGGCACTAAGCATAGAGTGTGAAAACTGAGTTTCCTTGAGAGCTGCTTGGAAGCCTGATGGTGTGTGACGTTAGTGAGCCAAATGGAGTTGTTCTCCCACAAGAACCACTCGGCTGATCCTTCTTCAATATGCCCTTCACCAACATGCAGTGTTTCCTTGATTGAATTAGCTCTCACACCAATATTTGCGTCTAGAGCCTTTGCATTGAGGGCTATCTGAAAACGGCTGTGGCGCTGAAGTTGCCTGTGAATGTGGAGTTGGTGGCATGTGAAACCCGCATGTGGAGCATTCGTTTGTGTGGGATGCTCTACCAGGTTCATTTCAGTCCTAGCCATACAAAGGGCACTAAGCATAGAGTGTGAAAACTGAGTTTCCTTGAGAGCTGCTTGGAAGCCTGATGGTGTGTGACGTTAGTGAGCCAAATGGAGTTGTTCTCCCACAAGAACCACTCGGCTGATCCTTCTTCAATATGCCCTTCACCAACATGCAGTGTTTCCTTGATTGAATTAGCTCTCACACCAATATTTGCGTCTAGAGCCTTTGCATTGAGGGCTATCTGAAAACGGCTATGGCGCTGAAGTTGCCTGTGAATGTGGAGTTGGTGGCATGTGAAACCCGCATGTGGAGCATTCGTTTGTGTGGGATGCTCTACCAGGTTCATTTCAGTCCTAGCCATAAAAAGGGCACTAAGCATAGAGTGTGAAAACTGAGTTTCCTTGAGAGCTGCTTGAAAGCCTGATGGTGTGTGAAGTTAGTGAGCCAAATGGAGTTGTTCTCCCACAAGAACCACTCGGCTGATCCTTCTTCAATATGCCCTTCACCAACATGCAGTGATTCCTTGATTGAATTAGCTCTCACACCAATATTTGCGTCTAGAGCCTTTGCATTGAGGGCTATCTGAAAACGGCTGTGGCGCTGAAGTTGCCTGTGAATGTGGAGTTGGTGGCATGTGAAACCCGCATGTGGAGCATTCGTTTGTGTGGGATGCTCTACCAGGTTCATTCCTAGATAATTCACACAAAGGGCAATAAGAATAGAGTGTGAAAACTGAGTTTCCTTGAGAGCTGCTTAGAAGCCTGATGGTGTGTGAAGTTAGTGAGCCAAATGGAGTTGTTCTCCCACAAGAACCACTCGGCTGATCCTTCTTCAATATGCCCTTCACCAACATGCAGTGTTTCCTTGATTGAATTAGCTCTCACACCAATATTTGCGTCTAGAGCCTTTGCATTGAGGGCTATCTGAAAACGGCTGTGGCGCTGAAGTTGCCTGTGAATGTGGAGTTGGTGGCATGTGAAACCCGCATGTGGAGCATTCGTTTATGTGGGATGCTGACCAAGCTTCATTTCAATCCTAGGCACAAAAAGGGCACTAAGCATAGAGTGTGAAAACTGAGTTTCCTTGAGAGCTGCTTGGAAGCCTGATGGTGTGTGAAGTTAGTGAGCCAAATGGAGTTGTTCTCCCACAAGAACCACTCGGCTGATCCTTCTTCAATATGCCCTTCACCAACATGCAGTGTTTCCTTGATTGAATTAGCTCTCACACCAATATTTGCGTCTAGAGCCTTTGCATTGAGGGCTATCTGAAAACGGCTGTGGCGCTGAAGTTGCCTGTGAATGTGGAGTTGGTGGCATGTGAAACCCGCATGTGGAGCATTCGTTTGTGTGGGATGCTCTACCAGGTTCATTCCTAGATAATGCACTCAAAGGGCACTAAGCATAGAGTGTGAAAACTGAGTTTCCTTGAGAGCTGCTTGGAAGCCTGATGGTGTGTGACGTTAGTGAGCCAAATGGAGTTGTTCTCCCACAAGAACCACTCGGCTGATCCTTCTTCAATATGCCCTTCACCAACATGCAGTGTTTCCTTGATTGAATTAGCTCTCACACCAATATTTGCGTCTAGAGCCTTTGCATTGAGGGCTATCTGAAAACGGCTGTGGCGCTGAAGTTGCCTGTGAATGTGGAGTTGGTGGCATGTGAAACCCGCATGTGGAGCATTCGTTTGTGTGGGATGCTCTACCAGGTTCATTCCTAGATAATGCACTCAAAGGGCACTAAGCATAGAGTGTGAAAACTGAGTTTCCTTGAGAGCTGCTTGGAAGCCTGATGGTGTGTGACGTTAGTGAGCCAAATGGAGTTGTTCTCCCACAAGAACCACTCGGCTGATCCTTCTTCAATATGCCCTTCACCAACATGCAGTGTTTCCTTGATTGAATTAGCTCTCACACCAATATTTGCGTCTAGAGCCTTTGCATTGAGGGCTATCTGAAAACGGCTGTGGCGCTGAAGTTGCCTGTGAATGTGGAGTTGGTGGCATGTGAAACCCGCATGTGGAGCATTCGTTTGTGTGGGATGCTCTACCAGGTTCATTTCAGTCCTAGCCATAAAAAGGGCACTAAGCATAGAGTGTGAAAACTGAGTTTCCTTGAGAGCTGCTTGAAAGCCTGATGGTGTGTGAAGTTAGTGAGCCAAATGGAGTTGTTCTCCCACAAGAACCACTCGGCTGATCCTTCTTCAATATGCCCTTCACCAACATGCAGTGATTCCTTGATTGAATTAGCTCTCACACCAATATTTGCGTCTAGAGCCTTTGCATTGAGGGCTATCTGAAAACGGCTGTGGCGCTGAAGTTGCCTGTGAATGTGGAGTTGGTGGCATGTGAAACCCGCATGTGGAGCATTCGTTTGTGTGGGATGCTCTACCAGGTTCATTCCTAGATAATTCACACAAAGGGCAATAAGAATACAGTGTGAAAACTGAGTTTCCTTGAGAGCTGCTTGGAAGCCTGATGGTGTGTGAAGTTAGTGAGCCAAATGGAGTTGTTCTCCCACAAGAACCACTCGGCTGATCCTTCTTCAATATGCCCTTCACCAACATGCAGTGTTTCCTTGATTGAATTAGCTCTCACACCAATATTTGCGTCTAGAGCCTTTGCATTGAGGGCTATCTGAAAACGGCTGTGGCGCTGAAGTTGCCTGTG
The DNA here is from genome assembly GCF_030435755.1 of Ochotona princeps. Taxonomy (NCBI): domain Eukaryota; kingdom Metazoa; phylum Chordata; class Mammalia; order Lagomorpha; family Ochotonidae; genus Ochotona; species Ochotona princeps. The sequence continues at coordinate 35,980 of NW_026699135.1, read as the reverse complement.
AATGTGGAGTTGGTGGCATGTGAAACCCGCATGTGGAGCATTCGTTTGTGTGGGATGCTCTACCAGGTTCATTCCTAGATAATGCACTCAAAGGGCACTAAGCATAGAGTGTGAAAACTGAGTTTCCTTGAGAGCTGCTTAGAAGCCTGATGGTGTGTGAAGTTAGTGAGCCAAATGGAGTTGTTCTCCCACAAGAACCACTCGGCTGATCCTTCTTCAATATGCCCTTCACCAACATGCAGTGTTTCCTTGATTGAATTAGCTCTCACACCAATATTTGCGTCTAGAGCCTTTGCATTGAGGGCTATCTAAAAACGGCTGTGGCGCTGAAGTTGCCTGTGAATGTGGAGTTGGTGGCATGTGAAACCCGCATGTGGAGCATTCGTTTGTGTGGGATGCTCTACCAGGTTCATTCCTAGATAATGCACTCAAAGGGCACTAAGCATAGAGTGTGAAAACTGAGTTTCCTTGAGAGCTGCTTGGAAGCCTGATGGTGTGTGAAGTTAGTGAGCCAAATGGAGTTGTTCTCCCACAAGAACCACTCGGCTGATCCTTCTTCAATATGCCCTTCACAAACATGCATTGTTTCCTTGATTGAATTAGCTCTCACACCAATATTTGCGTCTTGAGCCTTTGCATTGAGGGCTATCTGAAAACGGCTGTGGCGCTGAAGTTGCCTGTGAATGTGGAGTTGGTGGCATGTGAAACCCGCATGTGGAGCATTCGTTTGTGTGGAATGCTCTACCAGGTTCATTTCAGTCCTAGCCATACAAAGGGCACTAAGCATAGAGCGTGAAAACTGAGTTTCCTTGAGAGCTGCTTGGAAGCCTGATGGTGTGTGAAGTTAGTGAGCCAAATGGAGTTGTTCTCCCACAAGAACCACTCGGCCTTCTTCAATATGCCCTTCACCAACTTGCCAGTGTTTCCTTGAATCTGACATTTGCTCTCACACCAATATTTGCGTCTAGAGCCTTTGCATTGAGGGCTATCTGAAAACGGCTGTGGCGCTGAAGTTGCCTGTGAATGTGGAGTTGGTGGCATGTGAAACCCGCATGTGGAGCATTCGTTTGTGTGGGATGCTCTACCAGGTTCATTCCTAGATAATGCACTCAAAGGGCTCTAAGCATAGAGTGTGAAAACTGAGTTTCCTTGAGAGCTGCTTGGAAGCCTGATGGTGTGTGAAGTTAGTGAGCCAAATGGAGTTGTTCTCCCACAAGAACCACTCGGCTGATCCTTCTTCAATATGCCCTTCACCAACTTGCAGTGTTTCCTTGATTGAATTAGCTCTCACACCAATATTTGCGTCTAGAGCCTTTGCATTGAGGGCTATCTGAAAACGGCTGTGGCGCTGAAGTTGCCTGTGAATGTGGAGTTGGTGGCATGTGAAACCCGCATGTGGAGCATTCGTTTGTGTGGGATGCTCTACCAGGTTCATTCCTAGATAATGCACTCAAAGGGCACTAAGCATAGAGTGTGAAAACTGAGTTTCCTTGAGAGCTGCTTAGAAGCCTGATGGTGTGTGAAGTTAGTGAGCCAAATGGAGTTGTTCTCCAACAAGAACCACTCGGCTGATCCTTCTTCAATATGCCCTTCACCAACATGCAGTGTTTCCTTGATTGAATTAGCTCTCACACCAATATTTTGCGTCTAGAGCCTTTGCATTGAGGGCTATCTGAAAACGGCTGTGGCGCTGAAGTTGCCTGTGAATGTGGAGTTGGTGGCATGTGAAACCCGCATGTGGAGCATTCGTTTGTGTGGGATGCTCTACCAGGTTCATTTCAGTCCTAGCCATACAAAGGGCACTAAGCATAGAGTGTGAAACCTGAGTTTCCTTGAGAGCTGCTTGGAAGCCTGATGGTGTGTGACGTTAGTGAGCCAAATGGAGTTGTTCTCCCACAAGAACCACTCGGCTGATCCTTCTTCAATATGCCCTTCACCAACATGCAGTGATTCCTTGATTGAATTAGCTCTCACACCAATATTTGCGTCTAGAGCCTTTGCATTGAGGGCTATCTGAAAACGGCTGTGGCGCTGAAGTTGCCTGTGAATGTGGAGTTGGTGGCATGTGAAACCCGCATGTGGAGCATTCGTTTGTGTGGGATGCTCTACCAGGTTCATTCCTAGATAATTCACACAAAGGGCAATAAGAATAGAGTGTGAAAACTGAGTTTCCTTGAGAGCTGCTTGGAAGCCTGATGGTGTGTGAAGTTAGTGAGCCAAATGGAGTTGTTCTCCCACAAGAACCACTCGGCTGATCCTTCTTCAATATGCCCTTCACCAACATGCAGTGATTCCTTGATTGAATTAGCTCTCACACCAATATTTGCGTCTAGAGCCTTTGCATTGAGGGCTATCTGAAAACGGCTGTGGCGCTGAAGTTGCCTGTGAATGTGGAGTTGGTGGCATGTGAAACCCGCATGTGGAGCATTCGTTTATGTGGGATGCTGACCAAGCTTCATTTCAATCCTAGGCACAAAAAGGGCACTAAGCATAGAGTGTGAAAACTGAGTTTCCTTGAGAGCTGCTTGGAAGCCTGATGGTGTGTGAAGTTAGTGAGCCAAATGGAGTTGTTCTCCCACAAGAACCACTCGGCTGATCCTTCTTCAATATGCCCTTCACCAACATGCAGTGTTTCCTTGATTGAATTAGCTCTCACACCAATATTTGCGTCTAGAGCCTTTGCATTGAGGGCTATCTGAAAACGGCTGTGGCGCTGAAGTTGCCTGTGAATGTGGAGTTGGTGGCATGTGAAACCCGCATGTGGAGCATTCGTTTGTGTGGGATGCTCTACCAGGTTCATTCCTAGATAATGCACTCAAAGGGCACTAAGCATAGAGTGTGAAAACTGAGTTTCCTTGAGAGCTGCTTGGAAGCCTGATGGTGTGTGACGTTAGTGAGCCAAATGGAGTTGTTCTCCCACAAGAACCACTCGGCTGATCCTTCTTCAATATGCCCTTCACCAACATGCAGTGTTTCCTTGATTGAATTAGCTCTCACACCAATATTTGCGTCTAGAGCCTTTGCATTGAGGGCTATCTGAAAACGGCTGTGGCGCTGAAGTTGCCTGTGAATGTGGAGTTGGTGGCATGTGAAACCCGCATGTGGAGCATTCGTTTGTGTGGGATGCTCTACCAGGTTCATTCCTAGATAATGCACTCAAAGGGCACTAAGCATAGAGTGTGAAAACTGAGTTTCCTTGAGAGCTGCTTGGAAGCCTGATGGTGTGTGAAGTTAGTGAGCCAAATGGAGTTGTTCTCCCACAAGAACCACTCGGCTGATCCTTCTTCAATATGCCCTTCACCAACATGCAGTGTTTCCTTGATTGAATTAGCTCTCACACCAATATTTGCGTCTAGAGCCTTTGCATTGAGGGCTATCTGAAAACGGCTGTGGCGCTGAAGTTGCCTGTGAATGTGGAGTTGGTGGCATGTGAAACCCGCATGTGGAGCATTCGTTTGTGTGGGATGCTCTACCAGGTTCATTTCAGTCCTAGCCATACAAAGGGCACTAAGCATAGAGTGTGAAAACTGAGTTTCCTTGAGAGCTGCTTGGAAGCCTGATGGTGTGTGAAGTTAGTGAGCCAAATGGAGTTGTTCTCCCACAAGAACCACTCGGCTGATCCTTCTTCAATATGCCCTTCACCAACATGCAGTGATTCCTTGATTGAATTAGCTCTCACACCAATATTTGCGTCTAGAGCCTTTGCATTGAGGGCTATCTGAAAACGGCTGTGGCGCTGAAGTTGCCTGTGAATGTGGAGTTGGTGGCATGTGAAACCCGCATGTGGAGCATTCGTTTGTGTGGGATGCTCTACCAGGTTCATTCCTAGATAATTCACACAAAGGGCAATAAGAATAGAGTGTGAAAACTGAGTTTCCTTGAGAGCTGCTTGGAAGCCTGATGGTGTGTGAAGTTAGTGAGCCAAATGGAGTTGTTCTCCCACAAGAACCACTCGGCTGATCCTTCTTCAATATGCCCTTCACCAACATGCAGTGTTTCCTTGATTGAATTAGCTCTCACACCAATATTTGCGTCTAGAGCCTTTGCATTGAGGGCTATCTGAAAACGGCTGTGGCGCTGAAGTTGCCTGTGAATGTGGAGTTGGTGGCATGTGAAACCCGCATGTGGAGCATTCGTTTGTGTGGGATGCTCTACCAGGTTCTTTCCTAGATAATGCACTCAAAGGGCACTAAGCATAGAGTGTGAAAACTGAGTTTCCTTGAGAGCTGCTTGGAAGCCTGATGGTGTGTGACGTTAGTGAGCCAAATGGAGTTGTTCTCCCACAAGAACCACTCGGCTGATCCTTCTTCAATATGCCCTTCACCAACATGCAGTGTTTCCTTGATTGAATTAGCTCTCACACCAATATTTGCGTCTAGAGCCTTTGCATTGAGGGCTATCTGAAAACGGCTGTGGCGCTGAAGTTGCCTGTGAATGTGGAGTTGGTGGCATGTGAAACCCGCATGTGGAGCATTCGTTTGTGTGGGATGCTCTACCAGGTTCATTTCAGTCCTAGCCATACAAAGGGCACTAAGCATAGAGTGTGAAAACTGAGTTTCCTTGAGAGCTGCTTGGAAGCCTGATGGTGTGTGAAGTTAGTGAGCCAAATGGAGTTGTTCTCCCACAAGAACCACTCGGCTGATCCTTCTTCAATATGCCCTTCACCAACATGCAGTGTTTCCTTGATTGAATTAGCTCTCACACCAATATTTGCGTCTAGAGCCTTTGCATTGAGGGCTATCTGAAAACGGCTGTGGCGCTGAAGTTGCCTGTGAATGTGGAGTTGGTGGCATGTGAAACCCGCATGTGGAGCATTCGTTTGTGTGGGATGCTCTACCAGGTTCATTTCAGTCCTAGCCATACAAAGGGCACTAAGCATAGAGTGTGAAAACTGAGTTTCCTTGAGAGCTGCTTGGAAGCCTGATGGTGTGTGAAGTTAGTGAGCCAAATGGAGTTGTTCTCCCACAAGAACCACTCGGCTGATCCTTCTTCAATATGCCCTTCACCAACATGCAGTGATTCCTTGATTGAATTAGCTCTCACACCAATATTTGCGTCTAGAGCCTTTGCATTGAGGGCTATCTGAAAACGGCTGTGGCGCTGAAGTTGCCTGTGAATGTGGAGTTGGTGGCATGTGAAACCCGCATGTGGAGCATTCGTTTGTGTGGGATGCTCTACCAGGTTCATTCCTAGATAATTCACACAAAGGGCAATAAGAATAGAGTGTGAAAACTGAGTTTCCTTGAGAGCTGCTTGGAAGCCTGATGGTGTGTGAAGTTAGTGAGCCAAATGGAGTTGTTCTCCCACAAGAACCACTCGGCTGATCCTTCTTCAATATGCCCTTCACCAACATGCAGTGTTTCCTTGATTGAATTAGCTCTCACACCAATATTTGCGTCTAGAGCCTTTGCATTGAGGGCTATCTGAAAACGGCTGTGGCGCTGAAGTTGCCTGTGAATGTGGAGTTGGTGGCATGTGAAACCCGCATGTGGAGCATTCGTTTGTGTGGGATGCTCTACCAGGTTCTTTCCTAGATAATGCACTCAAAGGGCACTAAGCATAGAGAGTGAAAACTGAGTTTCCTTGAGAGCTGCTTAGAAGCCTGATGGTGTGTGAAGTTAGTGAGCCAAATGGAGTTGTTCTCCCACAAGAACCACTCGGCTGATCCTTCTTCAATATGCCCTTCACCAACATGCAGTGTTTCCTTGATTGAATTAGCTCTCACACCAATATTTGCGTCTAGAGCCTTTGCATTGAGGGCTATCTAAAAACGGCTGTGGCGCTGAAGTTGCCTGTGAATGTGGAGTTGGTGGCATGTGAAACCCGCATGTGGAGCATTCGTTTGTGTGGGATGCTCTACCAGGTTCATTCCTAGATAATGCACTCAAAGGGCACTAAGCATAGAGTGTGAAAACTGAGTTTCCTTGAGAGCTGCTTAGAAGCCTGATGGTGTGTGAAGTTAGTGAGCCAAATGGAGTTGTTCTCCAACAAGAACCACTCGGCTGATCCTTCTTCAATATGCCCTTCACCAACATGCAGTGTTTCCTTGATTGAATTAGCTCTCACACCAATATTTGCGTCTAGAGCCTTTGCATTGAGGGCTATCTGAAAACGGCTGTGGCGCTGAAGTTGCCTGTGAATGTGGAGTTGGTGGCATGTGAAACCCGCATGTGGAGCATTCGTTTGTGTGGGATGCTCTACCAGGTTCATTTCAGTCCTAGCCATACAAAGGGCACTAAGCATAGAGTGTGAAAACTGAGTTTCCTTGAGAGCTGCTTGGAAGCCTGATGGTGTGTGAAGTTAGTGAGCCAAATGGAGTTGTTCTCCCACAAGAACCACTCAGCTGATCCTTCTTCAATATGCCCTTCACCAACATGCAGTGTTTCCTTGATTGAATTAGCTCTCACACCAATATTTGCGTCTAGAGCCTTTGCATTGAGGGCTATCTGAAAACGGCTGTGGCGCTGAAGTTGCCTGTGAATGTGGAGTTGGTGGCATGTGAAACCCGCATGTGGAGCATTCGTTTGTGTGGGATGCTCTACCAGGTTCATTCCTAGATAATGCACTCAAAGGGCACTAAGCATAGAGTGTGAAAACTGAGTTTCCTTGAGAGCTGCTTGGAAGCCTGATGGTGTGTGAAGTTAGTGAGCCAAATGGAGTTGTTCTCCCACAAGAACCACTCGGCTGATCCTTCTTCAATATGCCCTTCACCAACATGCAGTGTTTCCTTGATTGAATTAGCTCTCACACCAATATTTGCGTCTAGAGCCTTTGCATTGAGGGCTATCTGAAAACGGCTGTGGCGCTGAAGTTGCCTGTGAATGTGGAGTTGGTGGCATGTGAAACCCGCATGTGGAGCATTCGTTTGTGTGGGATGCTCTACCAGGTTCATTCCTAGATAATGCACTCAAAGGGCACTAAGCATAGAGTGTGAAAACTGAGTTTCCTTGAGAGCTGTTTGGAAGCCTGATGGTGTGTGAAGTTAGTGAGCCAAATGGAGTTGTTCTCCCACAAGAACCACTCGGCTGATCCTTCTTCAATATGCCCTTCACCAACATGCAGTGTTTCCTTGATTGAATTAGCTCTCACACCAATATTTGCGTCTAGAGCCTTTGCATTGAGGGCTTTCTGAAAACGGCTGTGGAGCTGAAGTTGCCTGTGAATGTGGAGTTGGTGGCATGTGAAACCCGCATGTGGAGCATTCGTTTGTGTGGGATGCTCTACCAGGTTCATTCCTAGATAATGCACTCAAAGGGCACTAAGCATAGAGTGTGAAAACTGAGTTTCCTTGAGAGCTGCTTGGAAGCCTGATGGTGTGTGAAGTTAGTGAGCCAAATGGAGTTGTTCTCCCACAAGAACCACTCGGCTGATCCTTCTTCAATATGCCCTTCACCAACATGCAGTGTTTCCTTGATTGAATTAGCTCTCACACCAATATTTGCGTCTAGAGCCTTTGCATTGAGGGCTATCTGAAAACGGCTGTGGCGCTGAAGTTGCCTGTGAATGTGGAGTTGGTGGCATGTGAAACCCGCATGTGGAGCATTCGTTTGTGTGGGATGCTCTACCAGGTTCATTTCAGTCCTAGCCATACAAAGGGCACTAAGCATAGAGTGTGAAAACTGAGTTTCCTTGAGAGCTGCTTGGAAGCCTGATGGTGTGTGAAGTTAGTGAGCCAAATGGAGTTGTTCTCCCACAAGAACCACTCGGCTGATCCTTCTTCAATATGCCCTTCACCAACATGCAGTGTTTCCTTGATTGAATTAGCTCTCACACCAATATTTGCGTCTAGAGCCTTTGCATTGAGGGCTATCTGAAAACGGCTGTGGCGCTGAAGTTGCCTGTGAATGTGGAGTTGGTGGCATGTGAAACCCGCATGTGGAGCATTCGTTTGTGTGGGATGCTCTACCAGGTTCATTCCTAGATAATGCACTCAAAGGGCTCTAAGCATAGAGTGTGAAAACTGAGTTTCCTTGAGAGCTGCTTGGAAGCCTGATGGTGTGTGAAGTTAGTGAGCCAAATGGAGTTGTTCTCCCACAAGAACCACTCGGCTGATCCTTCTTCAATATGCCCTTCACCAACATGCAGTGTTTCCTTGATTGAATTAGCTCTCACACCAATATTTGCGTCTAGAGCCTTTGCATTGAGGGCTATCTGAAAACGGCTGTGGCGCTGAAGTTGCCTGTGAATGTGGAGTTGGTGGCATGTGAAACCCGCATGTGGAGCATTCGTTTGTGTGGGATGCTCTACCAGGTTCATTCCTAGATAATGCACTCAAAGGGCACTAAGCATAGAGTGTGAAAACTGAGTTTCCTTGAGAGCTGCTTGGAAGCCTGATGGTGTGTGAAGTTAGTGAGCCAAATGGAGTTGTTCTCCCACAAGAACCACTCGGCTGATCCTTCTTCAATATGCCCTTCACCAACATGCAGTGTTTCCTTGATTCAATTAGCTCTCACACCAATATTTGCGTCTAGAGCCTTTGCATTGAGGGCTATCTGAAAACGGCTGTGGCGCTGAAGTTGCCTGTGAATGTGGAGTTGGTGGCATGTGAAACCCGCATGTGGAGCATTCGTTTGTGTGGGATGCTCTACCAGGTTCATTTCAGTCCTAGCCATACAAAGGGCACTAAGCATAGAGTGTGAAAACTGAGTTTCCTTGAGAGCTGCTTGGAAGCCTGATGGTGTGTGAAGTTAGTGAGCCAAATGGAGTTGTTCTCCCACAAGAACCACTCGGCTGATCCTTCTTCAATATGCCCTTCACCAACATGCAGTGTTTCCTTGATTGAATTAGCTCTCACACCAATATTTGCGTCTAGAGCCTTTGCATTGAGGGCTATCTGAAAACGGCTGTGGCGCTGAAGTTGCCTGTGAATGTGGAGTTGGTGGCATGTGAAACCCGCATGTGGAGCATTCGTTTGTGTGGGATGCTCTACCAGGTTCATTTCAGTCCTAGCCATAAAAAGGGCACTAAGCATAGAGTGTGAAAACTGAGTTTCCTTGAGAGCTGCTTGAAAGCCTGATGGTGTGTGAAGTTAGTGAGCCAAATGGAGTTGTTCTCCCACAAGAACCACTCGGCTGATCCTTCTTCAATATGCCCTTCACCAACATGCAGTGATTCCTTGATTGAATTAGCTCTCACACCAATATTTGCGTCTAGAGCCTTTGCATTGAGGGCTATCTGAAAACGGCTGTGGCGCTGAAGTTGCCTGTGAATGTGGAGTTGGTGGCATGTGAAACCCGCATGTGGAGCATTCGTTTGTGTGGGATGCTCTACCAGGTTCATTCCTAGATAATTCACACAAAGGGCAATAAGAATAGAGTGTGAAAACTGAGTTTCCTTGAGAGCTGCTTGGAAGCCTGATGGTGTGTGAAGTTAGTGAGCCAAATGGAGTTGTTCTCCCACAAGAACCACTCGGCTGATCCTTCTTCAATATGCCCTTCACCAACATGCAGTGTTTCCTTGATTGAATTAGCTCTCACACCAATATTTGCGTCTAGAGCCTTTGCATTGAGGGCTATCTGAAAACGGCTGTGGCGCTGAAGTTGCCTGTGAATGTGGAGTTGGTGGCATGTGAAACCCGCATGTGGAGCATTCGTTTGTGTGGGATGCTCTACCAGGTTCATTTCAGTCCTAGCCATAAAAAGGGCACTAAGCATAGAGTGTGAAAACTGAGTTTCCTTGAGAGCTGCTTGGAAGCCTGATGGTGTGTGACGTTAGTGAGCCAAATGGAGTTGTTCTCCCACAAGAACCACTCGGCTGATCCTTCTTCAATATGCCCTTCACCAACATGCAGTGTTTCCTTGATTGAATTATCTCTCACACCAATATTTGCGTCTAGAGCCTTTGCATTGAGGGCTATCTGAAAACGGCTGTGGCGCTGAAGTTGCCTGTGAATGTGGAGTTGGTGGCATGTGAAACCCGCATGTGGAGCATTCGTTTGTGTGGGATGCTCTACCAGGTTCATTTCAGTCTTAGCCATAGAAAGGGCACTAAGCATAGAGTGTGAAAACTGAGTTTCCTTGAGAGCTGCTTGGAAGCCTGATGGTGTGTGAAGTTAGTGAGCCAAATGGAGTTGTTCTCCTACAAGAACCACTCGGCTGATCCTTCTTCAATATGCCCTTCACCAACATGCAGTGTTTCCTTGATTGAATTAGCTCTCACACCAATATTTGCGTCTAGAGCCTTTGCATTGAGGGCTATCTGAAAACGGCTGTGGCGCTGAAGTTGCCTGTGAATGTGGAGTTGGTGGCATGTGAAACCCGCACGTGGAGCATTTGTTTGTGTGGGATGCTCTACCAGGTTCATTTCAGTCCTAGCCATACAAAGGGCACTAAGCATAGAGTGTGAAAACTGAGTTTCCTTGAGAGCTGCTTGGAAGCCTGATGGTGTGTGAAGTTAGTGAGCCAAATGGAGTTGTTCTCCCACAAGAACCACTCGGCTGATCCTTCTTCAATATGCCCTTCACCAACATGCAGTGTTTCCTTGATTGAATTAGCTCTCACACCAATATTTGCATCTAGAGCCTTTGCATTGAGGGCTATCTGAAAACGGCTGTGGCGCTGAAGTTGCCTGTGAATGTGGAGTTGGTGGCATGTGAAACCCGCATGTGGAGCATTCGTTTGTGTGGGATGCTCTACCAGGTTCATTCCTAGATAATGCACTCAAAGGGCTCTAAGCATAGAGTGTGAAAACTGAGTTTCCTTGAGAGCTGCTTGGAAGCCTGATGGTGTGTGAAGTTAGTGAGCCAAATGGAGTTGTTCTCCCACAAGAACCACTCGGCTGATCCTTCTTCAATATGCCCTTCACCAACATGCAGTGTTTCCTTGATTGAATTAGCTCTCACACCAATATTTGCGTCTAGAGCCTTTGCATTCAGGGCTATCTGAAAACGGCTGTGGCGCTGAAGTTGCCTGTGAATGTGGAGTTGGTGGCATGTGAAACCCGCATGTGGAGCATTCGTTTGTGTGGGATGCTCTACCAGGTTCATTCCTAGATAATGCACTCAAAGGGCACTAAGCATAGAGTGTGAAAACTGAGTTTCCTTGAGAGCTGCTTGGAAGCCTGATGGTGTGTGAAGTTAGTGAGCCAAATGGAGTTGTTCTCCCACAAGAACCACTCGGCTGATCCTTCTTCAATATGCCCTTCACCAACATGCAGTGTTTCCTTGATTGAATTAGCTCTCACACCAATATTTGCGTCTAGAGCCTTTGCATTGAGGGCTATCTGAAAACGGCTGTGGCGCTGAAGTTGCCTGTGAATGTGGAGTTGGTGGCATGTGAAACCCGCATGTGGAGCATTCGTTTGTGTGGGATGCTCTAAAAGGTTCATTTCAGTCCTAGCCATAAAAAGGGCACTAAGCATAGAGTGGGAAAACTGAGTTTCCTTGAGAGCTGCTTGAAAGCCTGATGGTGTGTGAAGTTAGTGAGCCAAATGGAGTTGTTCTCCCACAAGAACCACTCGGCTGATCCTTCTTCAATATGCCCTTCACCAACATGCAGTGATTCCTTGATTGAATTAGCTCTCACACCAATATTTGCGTCTAGAGCCTTTGCATTGAGGGCTATCTGAAAACGGCTGTGGCGCTGAAGTTGCCTGTGAATGTGGAGTTGGTGGCATGTGAAACCCGCATGTGGAGCATTCGTTTGTGTGGGATGCTCTACCAGGTTCATTCCTAGATAATTCACACAAAGGGCACTAAGCATAGAGTGTGAAAACTGAGTTTCCTTGAGAGCTGCTTGGAAGCCTGATGGTGTGTGAAGTTAGTGAGCCAAATGGAGTTGTTCTCCCACAAGAACCACTCGGCTGATCCTTCTTCAATATGCCCTTCACCAACATGCAGTGTTTCCTTGATTGAATTAGCTCTCACACCAATATTTGCGTCTAGAGCCTTTGCATTGAGGGCTATCTGAAAACGGCTGTGGCGCTGAAGTTGCCTGTGAATGTGGAGTTGGTGGCATGTGAAACCCGCATGTGGAGCATTCGTTTGTGTGGGATGCTCTACCAGGTTCATTTCAGTCCTAGCCATAAAAAGGGCACTAAGCATAGAGTGGGAAAACTGAGTTTCCTTGAGAGCTGCTTGAAAGCCTGATGGTGTGTGAAGTTAGTGAGCCAAATGGAGTTGTTCTCCCACAAGAACCACTCGGCTGATCCTTCTTCAATATGCCCTTCACCAACATGCAGTGTTTCCTTGATTGAATTAGCTCTCACACCAATATTTGCGTCTAGAGCCTTTGCATTGAGGGCTATCTGAAAACGGCTGTGGCGCTGAAGTTGCCTGTGAATGTGGAGTTGGTGGCATGTGAAACCCGCATGTGGAGCATTCGTTTGTGTGGGATGCTCTACCAGGTTCATTTCAGTCCTAGCCATAAAAAGGGCACTAAGCATAGAGTGTGAAAACTGAGTTTCCTTGAGAGCTGCTTGGAAGCCTGATGGTGTGTGACGTTAGTGAGCCAAATGGAGTTGTTCTCCCACAAGAACCACTCGGCTGATCCTTCTTCAATATGCCCTTCACCAACATGCAGTGTTTCCTTGATTGAATTAGCTCTCACACCAATATTTGCGTCTAGAGCCTTTGCATTGAGGGCTATCTGAAAACGGCTGTGGCGCTGAAGTTGCCTGTGAATGTGGAGTTGGTGGCATGTGAAACCCGCATGTGGAGCATTCGTTTGTGTGGGATGCTCTACCAGGTTCATTTCACTCCTAGCCATACAAAGGGCACTAAGCATAGAGTGTGAAAACTGAGTTTCCTTGAGAGCTGCTTGGAAGCCTGCTGGTGTGTGACGTTAGTGAGCCAAATGGAGTTGTTCTCCCACAAGAACCACTCGGCTGATCCTTCTTCAATATGCCCTTCACCAACATGCAGTGTTTCCTTGATTGAATTAGCTCTCACACCAATATTTGCGTCTAGAGCCTTTGCATTGAGGGCTATCTGAAAACGGCTGTGGCGCTGAAGTTGCCTGTGAATGTGGAGTTGGTGGCATGTGAAACCCGCATGTGGAGCATTCGTTTGTGTGGGATGCTCTACCAGGTTCATTCCTAGATAATTCACTCAAAGGGCAATAAGAATAGAGTGTGAAAACTGAGTTTCCTTGAGAGCTGCTTGGAAGCCTGATGGTGTGTGAAGTTAGTGAGCCAAATGGAGTTGTTCTCCCACAAGAACCACTCGGCTGATCCTTCTTCAATATGCCCTTCACCAACATGCAGTGTTTCCTTGATTGAATTAGCTGTCACACCAATATTTGCGTCTAGAGCCTTTGCATTGAGGGCTATCTGAAAACGGCTGTGGCGCTGAAGTTGCCTGTGAATGTGGAGTTGGTGGCATGTGAAACCCGCATGTGGAGCATTCGTTTGTGTGGGATGCTCTACCAGGTTCATTTCAGTCTTAGCCATAGAAAGGGCACTAAGCATAGAGTGTGAAAACTGAGTTTCCTTGAGAGCTGCTTGGAAGCCTGATGGTGTGTGAAGTTAGTGAGCCAAATGGAGTTGTTCTCCCACAAGAACCACTCGGCTGATCCTTCTTCAATATGCCCTTCACCAACATGCAGTGTTTCCTTGATTGAATTAGCTCTCACACCAATATTTGCGTCTAGAGCCTTTGCATTGAGGGCTATCTGAAAACGGCTGTGGCGCTGAAGTTGCCTGTGAATGTGGAGTTGGTGGCATGTGAAACCCGCATGTGGAGCATTCGTTTGTGTGGGATGCTCTACCAGGTTCATTCCTAGATAATGCACTCAAAGGGCACTAAGCATAGAGTGTGAAAACTGAGTTTCCTTGAGAGCTGCTTGGAAGCCTGATGGTGTGTGACGTTAGTGAGCCAAATTGAGTTGTTCTCCCACAAGAACCACTCGGCTGATCCTTCTTCAATATGCCCTTCACCAACATGCAGTGTTTCCTTGATTGAATTAGCTCTCACACCAATATTTGCGTCTAGAGCCTTTGCATTGAGGGCTATCTGAAAACGGCTGTGGCGCTGAAGTTGCCTGTGAATGAGGAGTTGGTGGCATGTGAAACCCGCATGTGGAGCATTCGTTTATGTGGGATGCTGACCAAACTTCATTTCAGTCCTAGGCCCTCAAACGGCACTAAGCATAGAGTGTGAAAACTGAGTTTCCTTGAGAGCTGCTTGGAAGCCTGATGGTGTGTGAAGTTAGTGAGCCAAATGGAGTTGTTCTCCAACAAGAACCACTCGGCTGATCCTTCTTCAATATGCCCTTCACCAACATGCAGTGTTTCCTTGATTGAATTAGCTCTCACACCAATATTTGCGTCTAGAGCCTTTGCATTGAGGGCTATCTGAAAACGGCTGTGGCGCTGAAGTTGCCTGTGAATGTGGAGTTGGTGGCATGTGAAACCCGCCTGTGGAGCATTCATTTGTGCGGGATGCTCTACCAGGTTCATTTCTGTCCTAGCCATACAAAGGTCACTAAGCATAGAGTGTGAAAACTGAGTTTCCTTGAGAGCTGCTTGGAAGCCTGATGGTGTGTGAAGTTAGTGAGCCAAATGGAGTTGTTCTCCAACAAGAACCACTCGGCTGATCCTTCTTCAATATGCCCTTCACCAACATGCAGTGTTTCCTTGATTGAATTAGCTCTCACACCAATATTTGCGTCTAGAGCCTTTGCATTGAGGGCTATCTGAAAACGGCTGTGGCGCTGAAGTTGCCTGTGAATGTGGAGTTGGTGGCATGTGAAACCCGCATGTGGAGCATTCGTTTATGTGGGATGCTGACCAAGCTTCATTTCAATCCTAGGCTCAAAAAGGGCACTAAGCATAGAGTGTGAAAACTGAGTTTCCTTGAGAGCTGCTTGGAAGCCTGATGGTGGGTGACGTTAGTGAGCCAAATTGAGTTGTTCTCCCACAAGAACCACTCGGCTGATCCTTCTTCAATATGCCCTTCACCAACATGTAGTGTTTCTTTGATTGAATTAGCTCTCACACCAATATTTGCGTCTAGAGCCTTTGCATTGAGGGCTATCTGAAAACGGCTGTGGCGCTGAAGTTGCCTGTGAATGAGGAGTTGGTGGCATGTGAAACCCGCATGTGGAGCATTCGTTTGTGTGGGATGCTGACCAAACATCATTTCAGTCCTAGGCACTCAAACGGCACTAAGCATAGAGTGTGAAAACTGAGTTTCCTTGAGAGCTGCTTGGAAGCCTGATGGTGAAGTTAGTGAGCCAAATGGAGTTGTTCTCCCACAAGAACCACTCGGCTGATCCTTCTTCAATATGCCCTTCACCAACATGCAGTGTTTCCTTGATTGAATTAACTCTCACACCAATATTTGCGTCTAGAGCCTTTGCATTGAGGGCTATCTGAAAACGGCTGTGGCGCTGAAGTTGCCTGTGAATGTGGAGTTGGTGGCATGTGAAACCCGCATGTGGAGCATTCGTTTGTGTGGGATGCTCTACCAGGTTCATTTCAGTCCTAGCCATACAAAGGGCACTAAGCATAGAGTGTGAAAACTGAGTTTCCTTGAGAGCTGCTTGGAAGCCTGATGGTGTGTGAAGTTAGTGAGCCAAATGGAGTTGTTCTCCCACAAGAACCACTCGGCTGATCCTTCTTCAATATGCCCTTCACCAACATGCAGTGTTTCCTTGATTGAATTAGCTCTCACACCAATATTTGCGTCAAGAGCCTTTGCATTGAGGGCTATCTGAAAACGGCTGTGGCGCTGAAGTTGCCTGTGAATGTGGAGTTGGTGGCATGTGAAACCCGCATGTGGAGCATTCGTTTATGTGGGATGCTGACCAAGCTTCATTTCAATCCTATGCACAAAAAGGGCACTAAGCATAGAGTGTGAAAACTGAGTTTCCTTGAGAGCTGCTTGGAAGCCTGATGGTGTGTGACGTTAGTGAGCCAAATTGAGTTGTTCTCCCACAAGAACCACTCGGCTGATCCTTCTTCAATATGCCCTTCACCAACATGTAGTGTTTCCTTGATTGAATTAGCTCTCACACCAATATTTGCGTCTAGAGCCTTTGCATTGAGGGCTATCTGAAAACGGCTGTGGCGCTGAAGTTGCCTGTGAATGAGGAGTTGGTGGCATGTGAAACCCGCATGTGGAGCATTCGTTTGTGTGGGATGCTGACCAAACTTCCTTTCAGTCCTAGGCACTCAAAGGGCACTAAGCATAGAGTGTGAAAACTGAGTTTCCTTGAGAGCTGCTTGGAAGCCTGATGGTGTGTGAAGTTAGTGAGCCAAATGGAGTTGTTCTCCAACAAGAACCACTCGGCTGATCCTTCTTCAATATGCCCTTCACCAACATGCAGTGTTTCCTTGATTGAATTAGCTCTCACACCAATATTTGCGTCTAGAGCCTTTGCATTGAGGGCTATCTGAAAACGGCTGTGGCTCTGAAGTTGCCTGTAAATGTGGAGTTGGTGGCATGTGAAACCCGCATGTGGAGCATTCGTTTGTGTGGGATGCTCTACCAGGTTCATTCCTAGATAATTCACTCAAAGGGCAATAAGAATAGAGTGTGAAAACCTGAGTTTCCTTGAGAGCTGCTTGGAAGCCTGATGGTGTGTGAAGTTAGTGAGCCAAATGGAGTTGTTCTCCCACAAGAACCACTCGGCTGATCCTTCTTCAATATGCCCTTCACCAACATGTAGTGTTTCCTTGATTGAATTAGCTCTCACACCAATATTTGCGTCTAGAGCCTTTGCATTGAGGGCTATCTGAAAACGGCTGTGGCGCTGAAGTTGCCTGTGAATGAGGAGTTGGTGGCATGTGAAACCCGCATGTGGAGCATTCGTTTGTGTGGGATGCTGACCAAACTTCATTTCAGTCCTAGGCACTCAAACGGCACTAAGCATAGAGTGTGAAAACTGAGTTTCCTTGAGAGCTGCTTGGAAGCCTGATGGTGTGTGAAGTTAGTGAGCCAAATGGAGTTGTTCTCCCACAAGAACCACTCGGCTGATCCTTCTTCAATATGCCCTTCACCAACATGCAGTGTTTCCTTGATTGAATTAGCTCTCACACCAATATTTGCGTCTAGAGCCTTTGCATTGAGGGCTATCTGAAAACGGCTGTGGCGCTGAAGTTGCCTGTGAATGTGGAGTTGGTGGCATGTGAAACCCGCATGTGGAGCAATCATTTGTGTGGGATGCTCTACCAGGTTCATTTCCGTCCCTAGCCATACAAATGGCACTAAGCATAGAGTGTGAAAACTGAGTTTCCTTGAGAGCTGCTTGGAAGCCTGATGGTGTGTGAAGTTAGTGAGCCAAATGGAGTTGTTCTCCCACAAGAACCACTCGGCTGATCCTTCTTCAATATGCCCTTCACCAACATGCAGTGTTTCCTTGATTGAATTAGCTCTCACACCAATATTTGCGTCTAGAGCCTTTGCATTGAGGGCTATCTGAAAACGGCTGTGGCGCTGAAGTTGCCTGTGAATGTGGAGTTGGTGGCATGTGAAACCCGCATGTGGAGCATTCGTTTATGTGGGATGCTGACCAAGCTTCACTTCAATCCTAGGTTCAAAAAGGGCACTAAGCATAGAGTGTGAAAACTGAGTTTCCTTGAGAGCTGCTTGGAAGCCTGATGGTGTGTGAAGTTAGTGAGCCAAATTGAGTTGTTCTCCCACAAGAACCACTCGGCTGATCCTTCTTCAATATGCCCTTCACCAACATGTAGTGTTTCCTTGATTGAATTAGCTCTCACACCAATATTTGCGTCTAGAGCCTTTGCATTGAGGGCTATCTGAAAACGGCTGTGGCGATGAAGTAGCCTGTGAATGAGGAGTTGGTGGCATGTGAAACCCGCATGTGGAGCATTCGTTTGTGTGGGATGCTGACCAAACATCATTTCAGTCCTAGGCACTCAAACGGTACTAAGCATAGAGTGTGAAAACTGAGTTTCCTTGAGAGCTGCTTGGAAGCCTGATGGTGAAGTTAGTGAGCCAAATGGAGTTGTTCTCCCACAAGAACCACTCGGCTGATCCTTCTTCAATATGCCCTTCACCAACATGCAGTGTTTCCTTGATTGAATTAGCTCTCACACCAATATTTGCGTCTAGAGCCTTTGCATTGAGGGCTATCTGAAAACGGCTGTGGCGCTGAAGTTGCCTGTGAATGTGGAGTTGGTGGCATGTGAAACCCGCATGTGGAGCATTCGTTTGTGTGGGATGCTCTACCAGGTTCATTTCAGTCCTAGCCATACAAAGGGCACTAAGCATAGAGTGTGAAAACTGAGTTTCCTTGAGAGCTGCTTGGAAGCCTGATGGTGTGTGACGTTAGTGAGCCAAATTGAGTTGTTCTCCCACAAGAACCACTCGGCTGATCCTTCTTCAATATGCCCTTCACCAACATGTAGTGTTTCCTTGATTGAATTAGCTCTCACACCAATATTTGCGTCTAGAGCCTTTGCATTGAGGGCTATCTGAAAACGGCTGTGGCGCTGAAGTTGCCTGTGAATGAGGAGTTGGTGGCATGTGAAACCCGCATGTGGAGCATTCGTTTGTGTGGGATGCTGACCAAACTTCCTTTCAGTCCTAGGCACTCAAAGGGCACTAAGCATAGAGTGTGAAAACTGAGTTTCCTTGAGAGCTGCTTGGAAGCCTGATGGTGTGTGAAGTTAGTGAGCCAAATGGAGTTGTTCTCCCACAAGAACCACTCGGCTGATCCTTCTTCAATATGCCCTTCACCAACATGCAGTGTTTCCTTGATTGAATTAGCTCTCACACCAATATTTGCGTCTAGAGCCTTTGCATTGAGGGCTATCTGAAAACGGCTGTGGCGCTGAAGTTGCCTGTAAATGTGGAGTTGGTGGCATGTGAAACCCGCATGTGGAGCATTCGTTTGTGTGGGATGCTCTACCAGGTTCATTCCTAGATAATTCACTCAAAGGGCAATAAGAATAGAGTGTGAAAACTGAGTTTCCTTGAGAGCTGCTTGGAAGCCTGATGGTGTGTGAAGTTAGTGAGCCAAATGGAGTTGTTCTCCCACAAGAACCACTCGGCTGATCCTTCTTCAATATGCCCTTCACCAACTTGCAGTGTTTCCTTGATTGAATTAGCTCTCACCAATATTTGCGTCTAGAGCCTTTGCATTGAGGGCTATCTGAAAACGGCTGTGGCGCTGAAGTTGCCTGTGAATGTGGAGTTGGTGGCATGTGAAACCCGCATGTGGAGCATTCGTTTGTGTGGGATGCTGACCAAACTTCATTTCAGTCATAGGCACTCAACGGGCACTAAGCATAGAGTGTGAAAACTGAGTTTCCTTGAGAGCTGCTTGGAAGCCTGATGGTGTGTGAAGTTAGTGAGCCAAATGGAGTTGTTCTCCCACAAGAACCACTCGGCTGATCCTTCTTCAATATGCCCTTCACCAACATGCAGTGTTTCCTTGATTGAATTAGCTCTCACACCAATATTTGCGTCTAGAGCCTTTGCATTGAGGGCTATCTGAAAACGGCTGTGGCGCTGAAGTTGCCTGTGAATGTGGAGTTGGTGGCATGTGAAACCCGCATGTGGAGCATTCGTTTGTGTGGAATGCTCTACCAGGTTCATTCCTAGGTAATGCACTCAAAGGGCACTAAGCATAGAGTGTGAAAACTGAGTTTCCTTGAGAGCTGCTTGGAAGCCTGATGGTGTGTGAAGTTAGTGAGCCAAATGGAGTTGTTCTCCCACAAGAACCACTCGGCTGATCCTTCTTCAATATGCCCTTCACCAACATGCAGTGTTTCCTTGATTGAATTAGCTCTCACACCAATATTTGCGTCTAGAGCCTTTGCATTGAGGGCTATCTGAAAACGGCTGTGGCGCTGAAGTTGCCTGTGAATGTGGAGTTGCTGGCATGTGAAACCCGCATGTGGAGCATTCGTTTGTGTGGGATGCTCTACCAGGTTCATTCCTAGATAATGCACTCAAAGGGCACTAAGCATAGAGTGTGAAAACTGAGTTTCCTTGAGAGCTGCTTGGAAGCCTGATGGTGTGTGAAGTTAGTGAGCCAAATGGAGTTGTTCTCCCACAAGAACCACTCGGCTGATCCTTCTTCAATATGCCCTTCACCAACATGCAGTGTTTCCTTGATTGAATTAGCTCTCACACCAATATTTGCGTCTAGAGCCTTTGCATTGAGGGCTATCTGAAAACGGCTGTGGCGCTGAAGTTGCCTGTGAATGTGGAGTTGGTGGCATGTGAAACCCGCATGTGGAGCATTCGTTTGTGTGGGATGCTCTACCAGGTTCATTCCTAGATAATGCACTCAAAGGGCACTAAGCATAGAGTGTGAAAACTGAGTTTCCTTGAGAGCTGCTTGGAAGCCTGATGGTGTGTGAAGTTAGTGAGCCAAATGGAGTTGTTCTCCCACAAGAACCACTCGGCTGATCCTTCTTCAATATGCCCTTCACCAACATGCAGTGTTTCCTTGATTGAATTAGCTCTCACACCAATATTTGCGTCTAGAGCCTTTGCATTGAGGGCTATCTGAAAACGGCTGTGGCGCTGAAGTTGCCTGTGAATGTGGAGTTGCTGGCATGTGAAACCCGCATGTGGAGCATTCGTTTGTGTGGGATGCTCTACCAGGTGGTTCATTTCAGTGCTAGCCATACAAAGGGCACTAAGCATAGAGAGTGAAAACTGAGTTTACTTGAGAGCTGCTTGAAAGCCTGATGGTGTGTGAAGTTAGTGAGCCAAATGAGTTGTTCTCCCACAAGAACCACTCGGCTGATCCTTCTTCAATATGCCCTTCACCAACATGCAGTGTTTCCTTGATTGAATTAGCTCTCACACCAATATTTGCGTCTAGAGCCTTTGCATTGAGGGCTATCTGAAAACGGCTGTGGCGCTGAAGTTGCCTGTGAATGTGGAGTTGGTGGCATGTGAAACCCGCATGTGGAGCATTCGTTTGTGTGGGATGCTCTACCAGGTTCATTCCTAGATAATGCACTCAAAGGGCACTAAGCATAGAGTGTGAAAACTGAGTTTCCTTGAGAGCTGCTTGGAAGCCTGATGGTGTGTGAAGTTAGTGAGCCAAATGGAGTTGTTCTCCCACAAGAACCACTCGGCTGATCCTTCTTCAATATGCCCTTCACCAACATGCAGTGTTTCCTTGATTGAATTAGCTCTCACACCAATATTTGCGTCTAGAGCCTTTGCATTGGGGGCTATCTGAAAACGGCTGTGGCGCTGAAGTTGCCTGTGAATGTGGAGTTGGTGGCATGTGAAACCCGCATGTGGAGCATTCGTTTGTGTGGATGCTCTCCAGCTTCATTTCAGTCCTAGGCACTCAAAGGGCACTAAGCATAGAGTGTGAAAACTGAGTTTCCTTGAGAGCTGTTTGGAAGCCTGATGGTGTGTGAAGTTAGTGAGCCAAATGGAGTTGTTCTCCACAAGAACCACTCGGCTGATCCTTCTTCAATATGCCCTTCACAAACATGCAGTGTTTCCTTGATTGAATTAGCTCTCACACCAATATTTGCGTCTAGAGCCTTTGCATTGAGGGCTATCTGAAAACGGCTGTGGCGCTGAAGTTGCCTGTGAATGTGGAGTTGGTGGCATGTGAAACCCGCATGTGGAGCATTCGTTTGTGTGGAATGCTCTACCAGGTTCATTCCTAGATAATGCACTCAAAGGGCACTAAGCATAGAGTGTGAAAACTGAGTTTCCTTGAGAGCTGCTTGGAAGCCTGATGGTGTGTGAAGTTAGTGAGCCAAATGGAGTTGTTCTCCCACAAGAACCACTCGGCTGATCCTTCTTCAATATGCCCTTCACCAACATGCAGTGTTTCCTTGATTGAATTAGCTCTCACACCAATATTTGCGTCTAGAGCCTTTGCAATTGAGGGCTATCTGAAAACGGCTGTGGCGCTGAAGTTGCCTGTGAATGTGGAGTTGGTGGCATGTGAAACCCGCATGTGGAGCATTCGTTTGTGTGGGATGCTCTACCAGGTTCATTCCTAGATAATGCACTCAAAGGGCACTAAGCATAGAGTGTGAAAACTGAGTTTCCTTGAGAGCTGCTTGGAAGCCTGATGGTGTGTGAAGTTAGTGAGCCAAATGGAGTTGTTCTCCCACAAGAACCACTCGGCTGATCCTTCTTCAATATGCCCTTCACCAACATGCAGTGTTTCCTTGATTGAATTAGCTCTCACACCAATATTTGCGTCTAGAGCCTTTGCATTGAGGGCTATCTGAAAACGGCTGTGGCGCTGAAGTTGCCTGTGAATGTGGAGTTGGTGGCATGTGAAACCCGCATGTGGAGCATTCGTTTGTGCGGGATGCTCTACCAGGTTCATTCCTAGATAATGCATTCAAAGGGCACTAAGCATAGAGTGTGAAAACTGAGTTTCCTTGAGAGCTGCTTGGAAGCCTGATGGTGTGTGAAGTTAGTGAGCCAAATGGAGTTGTTCTCCCACAAGAACCACTCGGCTGATCCTTCTTCAATATGCCCTTCACCAACATGCAGTGTTTCCTTGATTGAATTAGCTCTCACACCAATATTTGCGTCTAGAGCCTTTGCATTGAGGGCTATCTGAAAACGGCTGTGGCGCTGAAGTTGCCTGTGAATGTGGAGTTGGTGGCATGTGAAACCCGCATGTGGAGCATTCGTTTGTGTGGGATGCTCTACCAGGTTCATTTCAGTGCTAGCCATACAAAGGGCCCTAAGCATAGAGAGTGAAAACTGAGTTTACTTGAGAGCTGCTTGGAAGCCTGATGGTGTGTGAAGTTAGTGAGCCAAATGGAGTTGTTCTCCCACAAGAACCACTCGGCTGATCCTTCTTCAATATGCCCTTCACCAACATGCAGTGTTTCCTTGATTGAATTAGCTCTCACACCAATATTTGCGTCTAGAGCCTTTGCATTGAGGGCTATCTGAAAACGGCTGTGGCGCTGAAGTTGCCTGTGAATGTGGAGTTGGTGGCATGTGAAACCCGCATGTGGAGCATTCGTTTGTGTGGGATGCTCTACCAGGTTCATTCCTAGATAATGCACTCAAAGGGCACTAAGCATAGAGTGTGAAAACTGAGTTTCCTTGAGAGCTGCTTGGAAGCCTGATGGTGTGTGACGTTAGTGAGCCAAATGGAGTTGTTCTCCCACAAGAACCACTCGGCTGATCCTTCTTCAATATGCCCTTCACCAACATGCAGTGTTTCCTTGATTGAATTAGCTCTCACCAATATTTGCGTCTAGAGCCTTTGCATTGAGGGCTATCTGAAAACGGCTGTGGCGCTGAAGTTGCCTGTGAATGTGGAGTTGGTGGCATGTGAAACCCGCATGTGGAGCATTCGTTTGTGTGGGATGCTGACCAAACTTCATTTCAGTCATAGGCACTCAAAGGGCACTAAGCATAGAGTGTGAAAACTGAGTTTCCTTGAGAGCTGCTTGGAAGCCTGATGGTGTGTGAAGTTAGTGAGCCAAATGGAGTTGTTCTCCCACAAGAACCACTCGGCTGATCCTTCTTCAATATGCCCTTCACCAACATGCAGTGTTTCCTTGATTGAATTAGCTCTCACACCAATATTTGCGTCTAGAGCCTTTGCATTGAGGGCTATCTGAAAACGGCTGTGGCGCTGAAGTTGCCTGTGAATGTGGAGTTGGTGGCATGTGAAACCCGCATGTGGAGCATTCGTTTGTGTGGGATGCTCTACCAGGTTCATTCCTAGATAATACACTCAAAGGGCACTAAGCATAGAGTGTGAAAACTGAGTTTCCTTGAGAGCTGTTTGGAAGCCTGATGGTGTGTGAAGTTAGTGAGCCAAATGGAGTTGTTCTCCCACAAGAACCACTCGGCTGATCCTTCTTCAATATGCCCTTCACCAACATGCAGTGTTTCCTTGATTGAATTAGCTCTCACACCAATATTTGCGTCTAGAGCCTTTGCATTGAGGGCTATCTGAAAACGGCTGTGGCGCTGAAGTTGCCTGTGAATGTGGAGTTGGTGGCATGTGAAACCCGCATGTGGAGCATTCGTTTGTGTGGGATGCTCTACCAGGTTCATTCCTAGATAATGCACTCAAAGGGCACTAAGCATAGAGTGTGAAAACTGAGTTTCCTTGAGAGCTGCTTGGAAGCCTGATGGTGTGTGAAGTTAGTGAGCCAAATGGAGTTGTTCTCCCACAAGAACCACTCGGCTGATCCTTCTTCAATATGCCCTTCACCAACATGCAGTGTTTCCTTGATTGAATTAGCTCTCACACCAATATTTGTGTCTAGAGCCTTTGCATTGAGGGCTATCTGAAAACGGCTGTGGCGCTGAAGTTGCCTGTGAATGTGGAGTTGGTGGCATGTGAAACCCGCATGTGGAGCATTCGTTTGTGTGGGATGCTGACCAAGCTTCATTTCAGTCCTAGGCACTCAAAGGGCACTAAGCATAGAGTGTGAAAACTGAGTTTCCTTGAGAGCTGCTTGGAAGCCTGATGGTGTGTGAAGTTAGTGAGCCAAATGGAGTTGTTCTCCCACAAGAACCACTCGGCTGATCCTTCTTCAATATGCCCTTCACCAACATGCAGTGTTTCCTTGATTGAATTAGCTCTCACACCAATATTTGCGTCTAGAGCCTTTGCATTGAGGGCTATCTGAAAACGGCTGTGGCGCTAAAGTTGCCTGTGAATGTGGAGTTGGTGGCATGTGAAACCCGCATGTGGAGCATTCGTTTGTGTGGAATGCTCTACCAGGTTCATTCCTAGGTAATGCACTCAAAGGGCACTAAGCATAGAGTGTGAAAACTGAGTTTCCTTGAGAGCTGCTTGGAAGCCTGATGGTGTGTGAAGTTAGTGAGCCAAATGGAGTTGTTCTCCCACAAGAACCACTCGGCTGATCCTTCTTCAATATGCCCTTCACCAACATGCAGTGTTTCCTTGATTGAATTAGCTCTCACACCAATATTTGCGTCTAGAGCCTTTGCATTGAGGGCTATCTGAAAACGGCTGTGGCGCTGAAGTTGCCTGTGAATGTGGAGTTGGTGGCATGTGAAACCCGCATGTGGAGCATTCGTTTGTGTGGGATGCTCTACCAGGTTCATTCCTAGATAATGCACTCAAAGGGCACTAAGCATAGAGTGTGAAAACTGAGTTTCCTTGAGAGCTGCTTGGAAGCCTGATGGTGTGTGAAGTTAGTGAGCCAAATGGAGTTGTTCTCCCACAAGAACCACTCGGCTGATCCTTCTTCAATATGCCCTTCACCAACATGCAGTGTTTCCTTGATTGAATTAGCTCTCACACCAATATTTGCGTCTAGAGCCTTTGCATTGAGGGCTATCTGAAAACGGCTGTGGCGCTGAAGTTGCCTGTGAATGTGGAGTTGGTGGCATGTGAAACCCGCATGTGGAGCATTCGTTTGTGTGGGATGCTCTACCAGGTTCATTTCAGTGCTAGCCATACAAAGGGCACTAAGCATAGAGAGTGAAAACTGAGTTTACTTGAGAGCTGCTTGAAAGCCTGATGGTGTGTGAAGTTAGTGAGCCAAATGGAGTTGTTCTCCCACAAGAACCACTCGGCTGATCCTTCTTCAATATGCCCTTCACCAACATGCAGTGTTTCCTTGATTGAATTAGCTCTCACACCAATATTTGCGTCTAGAGCCTTTGCATTGAGGGCTATCTGAAAACGGCTGTGGCGCTGAAGTTGCCTGTGAATGTGGAGTTGGTGGCATGTGAAACCCGCATGTGGAGCATTCGTTTGTGTGGGATGCTCTACCAGGTTCATTCCTAGATAATGCACTCAAAGGGCACTAAGCATAGAGTGTGAAAACTGAGTTTCCTTGAGAGCTGCTTGGAAGCCTGATGGTGTGTGAAGTTAGTGAGCCAAATGGAGTTGTTCTCCCACAAGAACCACTCGGCTGATCCTTCTTCAATATGCCCTTCACCAACATGCAGTGTTTCCTTGATTGAATTAGCTCTCACACCAATATTTGCGTCTAGAGCCTTTGCATTGGGGCTATCTGAAAACGGCTGTGGCGCTGAAGTTGCCTGTGAATGTGGAGTTGGTGGCATGTGAAACCCGCATGTGGAGCATTCGTTTGTGTGGGATGCTCTACCAGGTTCATTTCAGTCCTAGCCATACAAAGGGCACTAAGCATAGAGTGTGAAAACTGAGTTTCCTTGAGAGCTGCTTGGAAGCCTGATGGTGTGTGAAGTTAGTGAGCCAAATGGAGTTGTTCTCCCACAAGAACCACTCGGCTGATCCTTCTTCAATATGCCCTTCACCAACATGCAGTGTTTCCTTGATTGAATTAGCTCTCACACCAATATTTGCGTCTAGAGCCTTTGCATTGAGGGCTATCTGAAAACGGCTGTGGCGCTGAAGTTGCCTGTGAATGTGGAGTTGGTGGCATGTGAAACCCGCATGTGGAGCATTCGTTTGTGTGGAATGCTCTACCAGGTTCATTCCTAGATAATGCACTCAAAGGGCACTAAGCATAGAGTGTGAAAACTGAGTTTCCTTGAGAGCTGCTTGGAAGCCTGATGGTGTGTGAAGTTAGTGAGCCAAATGGAGTTGTTCTCCCACAAGAACCACTCGGCTGATCCTTCTTCAATATGCCCTTCACCAACATGCAGTGTTTCCTTGATTGAATTAGCTCTCACACCAATATTTGCGTCTAGAGCCTTTGCATTGAGGGCTATCTGAAAACGGCTGTGGCGCTGAAGTTGCCTGTGAATGTGGAGTTGGTGGCATGTGAAACCCGCATGTGGAGCATTCGTTTGTGTGGGATGCTCTACCAGGTTCATTCCTAGATAATGCACTCAAAGGGCACTAAGCATAGAGTGTGAAAACTGAGTTTCCTTGAGAGCTGCTTGGAAGCCTGATGGTGTGTGAAGTTAGTGAGCCAAATGGAGTTGTTCTCCCACAAGAACCACTCGGCTGATCCTTCTTCAATATGCCCTTCACCAACATGCAGTGTTTCCTTGATTGAATTAGCTCTCACACCAATATTTGCGTCTAGAGCCTTTGCATTGAGGGCTATCTGAAAACGGCTGTGGCGCTGAAGTTGCCTGTGAATGTGGAGTTGGTGGCATGTGAAACCCGCATGTGGAGCATTCGTTTGTGTGGGATGCTCTACCAGGTTCATTCAGTGCTAGCCATACAAAGGGCACTAAGCATAGAGTGTGAAAACTGAGTTTCCTTGAGAGCTGCTTGGAAGCCTGATGGTGTGTGAAGTTAGTGAGCCAAATGGAGTTGTTCTCCCACAAGAACCACTCGGCTGATCCTTCTTCAATATGCCCTTCACCAACATGCAATGTTTCCTTGATTGAATTAGCTCTCACACCAATATTTGCGTCTAGAGCCTTTGCATTGAGGGCTATCTGAAAACGGCTGTGGCGCTGAAGTTGCCTGTGAATGTGGAGTTGGTGGCATGTGAAACCCGCATGTGGAGCATTCGTTTGTGTGGAATGCTCTACCAGGTTCATTCCTAGATAATGCACTCAAAGGGCACTAAGCATAGAGTGTGAAAACTGAGTTTCCTTGAGAGCTGCTTGGAAGCCTGATGGTGTGTGAAGTTAGTGAGCGAAATGGAGTTGTTCTCCCACAAGAACCACTCGGCTGATCCTTCTTCAATATGCCCTTCACCAACATGCAGTGTTTCCTTGATTGAATTAGCTCTCACACCAATATTTGCGTCTAGAGCCTTTGCATTGAGGGCTATCTGAAAACGGCTGTGGCGCTGAAGTTGCCTGTGAATGTGGAGTTGGTGGCATGTGAAACCCGCATGTGGAGCATTCGTTTGTGTGGAATGCTCTACCAGGTTCATTCCTAGATAATGCACTCAAAGGGCACTAAGCATAGAGTGTGAAAACTGAGTTTCCTTGAGAGCTGCTTGGAAGCCTGATGGTGTGTGAAGTTAGTGAGCCAAATGGAGTTGTTCTCCCACAAGAACCACTCGGCTGATCCTTCTTCAATATGCCCTTCACCAACATGCAGTGTTTCCTTGATTGAATTAGCTCTCACACCAATATTTGCGTCTAGAGCCTTTGCAGTGAGGGCTATCTGAAAACGGCTGTGGCGCTGAAGTTGCCTGTGAATGTGGAGTTGGTGGCATGTGAAACCCGCATGTGGAGCATTCGTTTGTGTGGGATGTTCTACCAGGTTCATTCCTAGATAATGCACTCAAAGGGCACTAAGCATAGAGTGTGAAAACTGAGTTTCCTTGAGAGCTGCTTGGAAGCCTGATGGTGTGTGAAGTTAGTGAGCCAAATGGAGTTGTTCTCCCACAAGAACCACTCGGCTGATCCTTCTTCAATATGCCCTTCACCAACATGCAGTGTTTCCTTGATTGAATTAGCTCTCACACCAATATTTGCGTCTAGAGCCTTTGCATTGGGGGCTATCTGAAAACGGCTGTGGCGCTGAAGTTGCCTGTGAATGTGGAGTTGGTGGCATGTGAAACCCGCATGTGGAGCATTCGTTTGTGTGGGATGCTCTACCAGGTTCATTCCTAGATAATGCACTCAAAGGGCACTAAGCATAGAGTGTGAAAACTGAGTTTCCTTGAGAGCTGCTTGGAAGCCTGATGGTGTGTGAAGTTAGTGAGCCAAATGGAGTTGTTCTCCCACAAGAACCACTCGGCTGATCCTTCTTCAATATGCCCTTCACCAACATGCAGTGTTTCCTTGATTGAATTAGCTCTCACACCAATATTTGCGTCTAGAGCCTTTGCATTGAGGGCTATCTGAAAACGGCTGTGGCGCTGAAGTTGCCTGTGAATGTGGAGTTGGTGGCATGTGAAACCCGCATGTGGAGCATTCGTTTGTGTGGGATGCTCTACCAGGTTCATTTCAGTGCTAGCCATACAAAGGGCACTAAGCATAGAGAGTGAAAACTGAGTTTCCTTGAGAGCTGCTTGAAAGCCTGATGGTGTGTGAAGTTAGTGAGCCAAATGGAGTTGTTCTCCCACAAGAACCACTCGGCTGATCCTTCTTCAATATGCCCTTCACCAACATGCAGTGATTCCTTGATTGAATTAGCTCTCACACCAATATTTGCGTCTAGAGCCTTTGCATTGAGGGCTATCTGAAAACGGCTGTGGCGCTGAAGTTGCCTGTGAATGTGGAGTTGGTGGCATGTGAAACCCGCATGTGGAGCATTCGTTTGTGTGGGATGCTCTACCAGGTTCATTCCTAGATAATGCACTCAAAGGGCACTAAGCATAGAGTGTGAAAACTGAGTTTCCTTGAGAGCTGCTTGGAAGCCTGATGGTGTGTGAAGTTAGTGAGCCAAATGGAGTTGTTCTCCCACAAGAACCACTCGGCTGATCCTTCTTCAATATGCCCTTCACCAACATGCAGTGTTTCCTTGATTGAATTAGCTCTCACACCAATATTTGCGTCTAGAGCCTTTGCATTGGGGGCTATCTGAAAACGGCTGTGGCGCTGAAGTTGCCTGTGAATGTGGAGTTGGTGGCATGTGAAACCCGCATGTGGAGCATTCGTTTGTGTGGGATGCTCTACCAGGTTCATTTCAGTCCTAGCCATACAAAGGGCACTAAGCATAGAGTGTGAAAACTGAGTTTCCTTGAGAGCTGCTTGGAAGCCTGATGGTGTGTGAAGTTAGTGAGCCAAATGGAGTTGTTCTCCCACAAGAACCACTCGGCTGATCCTTCTTCAATATGCCCTTCACCAACATGCAGTGTTTCCTTGATTGAATTAGCTCTCACACCAATATTTGCGTCTAGAGCCTTTGCATTGAGGGCTATCTGAAAACGGCTGTGGCGCTGAAGTTGCCTCTGAATGTGGAGTTGGTGGCATGTGAAACCCGCATGTGGAGCATTCGATTGTGTGGAATGCTCTACCAGGTTCATTCCTAGATAATGCACTCAAAGGGCACTAAGCATAGAGTGTGAAAACTGAGTTTCCTTGAGAGCTGCTTGGAAGCCTGATGGTGTGTGAAGTTAGTGAGCCAAATGGAGTTGTTCTCCCACAAGAACCACTCGGCTGATCCTTCTTCAATATGCCCTTCACCAACATGCAGTGTTTCCTTGATTGAATTAGCTCTCACACCAATATTTGCGTCTAGAGCCTTTGCATTGAGGGCTATCTGAAAACGGCTGTGGCGCTGAAGTTGCCTGTGAATGTGGAGTTGGTGGCATGTGAAACCCGCATGTGGAGCATTCGTTTGTGTGGGATGCTCTACCAGGTTCATTCCTAGATAATGCACTCAAAGGGCACTAAGCATAGAGTGTGAAAACTGAGTTTCCTTGAGAGCTGCTTGGAAGCCTGATGGTGTGTGAAGTTAGTGAGCCAAATGGAGTTGTTCTCCCACAAGAACCACTCGGCTGATCCTTCTTCAATATGCCCTTCACCAACATGCAGTGTTTCCTTGATTGAATTAGCTCTCACACCAATATTTGCGTCTAGAGCCTTTGCATTGAGGGCTATCT
Source organism: Ochotona princeps (assembly GCF_030435755.1). Classification (NCBI taxonomy): domain Eukaryota; kingdom Metazoa; phylum Chordata; class Mammalia; order Lagomorpha; family Ochotonidae; genus Ochotona; species Ochotona princeps. The sequence continues at coordinate 5,674 of NW_026699135.1, read as the reverse complement.
GAAAACGGCTGTGGCGCTGAAGTTGCCTGTGAATGTGGAGTTGGTGGCATGTGAAACCCGCATGTGGAGCATTCGTTTGTGTGGGATGCTCTACCAGGTTCATTTCAGTGCTAGCCATACAAAGGGCACTAAGCATAGAGTGTGAAAACTGAGTTTCCTTGAGAGCTGCTTGGAAGCCTGATGGTGTGTGAAGTTAGTGAGCCAAATGGAGTTGTTCTCCCACAAGAACCACTCGGCTGATCCTTCTTCAATATGCCCTTCACCAACATGCAATGTTTCCTTGATTGAATTAGCTCTCACACCAATATTTGCGTCTAGAGCCTTTGCATTGAGGGCTATCTGAAAACTGCTGTGGCGCTGAAGTTGCCTGTGAATGTGGAGTTGGTGGCATGTGAAACCCGCATGTGGAGCATTCGTTTGTGTGGAATGCTCTACCAGGTTCATTCCTAGATAATGCACTCAAAGGGCACTAAGCATAGAGTGTGAAAACTGAGTTTCCTTGAGAGCTGCTTGGAAGCCTGATGGTGTGTGAAGTTAGTGAGCCAAATGGAGTTGTTCTCCCACAAGAACCACTCGGCTGATCCTTCTTCAATATGCCCTTCACCAACATGCAGTGTTTCCTTGATTGAATTAGCTCTCACACCAATATTTGCGTCTAGAGCCTTTGCAGTGAGGGCTATCTGAAAACGGCTGTGGCGCTGAAGTTGCCTGTGAATGTGGAGTTGGTGGCATGTGAAACCCGCATGTGGAGCATTCGTTTGTGTGGGATGTTCTACCAGGTTCATTCCTAGATAATGCACTCAAAGGGCACTAAGCATAGAGTGTGAAAACTGAGTTTCCTTGAGAGCTGCTTGGAAGCCTGATGGTGTGTGAAGTTAGTGAGCCAAATGGAGTTGTTCTCCCACAAGAACCACTCGGCTGATCCTTCTTCAATATGCCCTTCACCAACATGCATTGTTTCCTTGATTGAATTAGCTCTCACACCAATATTTGCGTCTTGAGCCTTTGCATTGAGGGCTATCTGAAAACGGCTGTGGCGCTGAAGTTGCCTGTGAATGTGGAGTTGGTGGCATGTGAAACCCGCATGTGGAGCATTCGTTTGTGTGGAATGCTCTACCAGGTTCATTCAGTCCTAGCCATACAAAGGGCACTAAGCATAGAGCGTGAAAACTGAGTTTCCTTGAGAGCTGCTTGGAAGCCTGATGGTGTGTGAAGTTAGTGAGCCAAATGGAGTTGTTCTCCCACAAGAACCACTCGGCTGATCCTTCTTCAATATGCCCTTCACCAACATGCAGTGTTTCCTTGATTGAATTAGCTCTCACACCAATATTTGCGTCTAGAGCCTTTGCATTGAGGGCTATCTGAAAACGGCTGTGGCGCTGAAGTTGCCTGTGAATGTGGAGTTGGTGGCATGTGAAACCCGCATGTGGAGCATTCGTTTGTGTGGGATGCTCTACCAGGTTCATTCCTAGATAATGCACTCAAAGGGCTCTAAGCATAGAGTGTGAAAACTGAGTTTCCTTGAGAGCTGCTTGGAAGCCTGATGGTGTGTGAAGTTAGTGAGCCAAATGGAGTTGTTCTCCCACAAGAACCACTCGGCTGATCCTTCTTCAATATGCCCTTCACCAACATGCAGTGTTTCCTTGATTGAATTAGCTCTCACACCAATATTTGCGTCTAGAGCCTTTGCATTGAGGGCTATCTGAAAACGGCTGTGGCGCTGAAGTTGCCTGTGAATGTGGAGTTGGTGGCATGTGAAACCCGCATGTGGAGCATTCGTTTGTGTGGAATGCTGTACCAGGTTCATTCCTAGATAATGCACTCAAAGGGCACTAAGCATAGAGTGTGAAAACTGAGTTTCCTTGAGAGCTGCTTGGAAGCCTGATGGTGTGTGAAGTTAGTGAGCCAAATGGAGTTGTTCTCCCACAAGAACCACTCGGCTGATCCTTCTTCAATATGCCCTTCACCAACATGCAGTGTTTCCTTGATTGAATTAGCTCTCACACCAATATTTGCGTCTAGAGCCTTTGCATTGAGGGCTATCTGAAAACGGCTGTGGCGCTGAAGTTGCCTGTGAATGTGGAGTTGGTGGCATGTGAAACCCGCATGTGGAGCATTCGTTTGTGTGGAATGCTCTACCAGGTTCATTCCTAGATAATGCACTCAAAGGGCACTAAGCATAGAGTGTGAAAACTGAGTTTCCTTGAGAGCTGCTTGGAAGCCTGATGGTGTGTGAAGTTAGTGAGCCAAATGGAGTTGTTCTCCCACAAGAACCACTCGGCTGATCCTTCTTCAATATGCCCTTCACCAACATGCAGTGTTTCCTTGATTGAATTAGCTCTCACACCAATATTTGCGTCTAGAGCCTTTGCAGTGAGGGCTATCTGAAAACGGCTGTGGTGCTGAAGTTGCCTGTGAATGTGGAGTTGGTGGCATGTGAAACCCGCATGTGGAGCATTCGTTTGTGTGGGATGCTCTACCACGTTCATTCCTAGATAATGCACTCAAAGGGCACTAAGCATAGAGTGTGAAAACTGAGTTTCCTTGAGAGCTGCTTGGAAGCCTGATGGTGTGTGAAGTTAGTGAGCCAAATGGAGTTGTTCTCCCACAAGAACCACTCGGCTGATCCTTCTTCAATATGCCCTTCACCAACATGCATTGTTTCCTTGATTGAATTAGCTCTCACACCAATATTTGCGTCTTGAGCCTTTGCATTGAGGGCTATCTGAAAATGGCTGTGGCGCTGAAGTTGCCTGTGAATGTGGAGTTGGTGGCATGTGAAACCCGCATGTGGAGCATTCGTTTGTGTGGAATGCTCTACCAGGTTCATTTCAGTCCTAGCCATACAAAGGGCACTAAGCATAGAGCGTGAAAACTGAGTTTCCTTGAGAGCTGCTTGGAAGCCTGATGGTGTGTGAAGTTAGTGAGCCAAATGGAGTTGTTCTCCCACAAGAACCACTCGGCTGATCCTTCTTCAATATGCCCTTCACCAACATGCAGTGTTTCCTTGATTGAATTAGCTCTCACACCAATATTTGCGTCTAGAGCCTTTGCATTGAGGGCTATCTGAAAACGGCTGTGGCGCTGAAGTTGCCTGTGAATGTGGAGTTGGTGGCATGTGAAACCCGCATGTGGAGCATTCGTTTGTGTGGGATGCTCTACCAGGTTCATTCCTAGATAATGCACTCAAAGGGCACTAAGCATAGAGTGTGAAAACTGAGTTTCCTTGAGAGCTGCTTAGAAGCCTGATGGTGTGTGAAGTTAGTGAGCCAAATGGAGTTGTTCTCCAACAAGAACCACTCGGCTGATCCTTCTTCAATATGCCCTTCACCAACATGCAGTGTTTCCTTGATTGAATTAGCTCTCACACCAATATTTGCGTCTAGAGCCTTTGCATTGAGGGCTATCTGAAAACGGCTGTGGCGCTGAAGTTGCCTGTGAATGTGGAGTTGGTGGCATGTGAAACCCGCATGTGGAGCATTCGTTTGTGTGGGATGCTCTACCAGGTTCATTTCAGTCCTAGCCATACAAAGGGCACTAAGCATAGAGTGTGAAAACTGAGTTTCCTTGAGAGCTGCTTGGAAGCCTGATGGTGTGTGAAGTTAGTGAGCCAAATGGAGTTGTTCTCCCACAAGAACCACTCGGCTGATCCTTCTTCAATATGCCCTTCACCAACATGCAGTGTTTCCTTGATTGAATTAGCTCTCACACCAATATTTGCGTCTAGAGCCTTTGCATTGAGGGCTATCTGAAAACGGCTGTGGCGCTGAAGTTGCCTGTGAATGTGGAGTTGGTGGCATGTGAAACCCGCATGTGGAGCATTCGTTTGTGTGGGATGCTCTACCAGGTTCATTCCTAGATAATGCACTCAAAGGGCACTAAGCATAGAGTGTGAAAACTGAGTTTCCTTGAGAGCTGCTTGGAAGCCTGATGGTGTGTGAAGTTAGTGAGCCAAATGGAGTTGTTCTCCCACAAGAACCACTCGGCTGATCCTTCTTCAATATGCCCTTCACCAACATGCAGTGTTTCCTTGATTGAATTAGCTCTCACACCAATATTTGCGTCTAGAGCCTTTGCATTGAGGGCTATCTGAAAACGGCTATGGCGCTGAAGTTGCCTGTGAATGTGGAGTTGGTGGCATGTGAAACCCGCATGTGGAGCATTCGTTTGTGTGGGATGCTCTACCAGGTTCATTTCAGTCCTAGCCATACAAAGGGCACTAAGCATAGAGTGTGAAAACTGAGTTTCCTTGAGAGCTGCTTGGAAGCCTGATGGTGTGTGAAGTTAGTGAGCCAAATGGAGTTGTTCTCCCACAAGAACCACTCGGCTGATCCTTCTTCAATATGCCCTTCACCAACATGCAGTGTTTCCTTGATTGAATTAGCTCTCACACCAATATTTGCGTCTAGAGCCTTTGCATTGAGGGCTATCTGAAAACGGCTGTGGCGCTGAAGTTGCCTGTGAATGTGGAGTTGGTGGCATGTGAAACCCGCATGTGGAGCATTCGTTTGTGTGGGATGCTCTACCAGGTTCATTTCAGTCCTAGCCATACAAAGGGCACTAAGCATAGAGTGTGAAAACTGAGTTTCCTTGAGAGCTGCTTGGAAGCCTGATGGTGTGTGAAGTTAGTGAGCCAAATGGAGTTGTTCTCCCACAAGAACCACTCGGCTGATCCTTCTTCAATATGCCCTTCACCAACATGCAGTGTTTCCTTGATTGAATTAGCTCTCACACCAATATTTGCGTCTAGAGCCTTTGCATTGAGGGCTATCTGAAAACGGCTGTGGCGCTGAAGTTGCCTGTGAATGTGGAGTTGGTGGCATGTGAAACCCGCATGTGGAGCATTCGTTTGTGTGGGATGCTCTACCAGGTTCATTCCTAGATAATGCCCTCAAAGGGCACTAAGCATAGAGTGTGAAACCTGAGTTTCCTTGAGAGCTGCTTGGAAGCCTGATGGTGTGTGAAGTTAGTGAGCCAAATGGAGTTGTTCTCCCACAAGAACCACTCGGCTGATCCTTCTTCAATATGCCCTTCACCAACATGCAGTGATTCCTTGATTGAATTAGCTCTCACACCAATATTTGCGTCTAGAGCCTTTGCATTGAGGGCTATCTGAAAACGGCTGTGGCGCTGAAGTTGCCTGTGAATGTGGAGTTGGTGGCATGTGAAACCCGCATGTGGAGCATTCGTTTGTGTGGGATGCTCTACCAGGTTCATTCCTAGATAATTCACTCAAAGGGCTCTAAGCATAGAGTGTGAAAACTGAGTTTCCTTGAGAGCTGCTTGGAAGCCTGATGGTGTGTGAAGTTAGTGAGCCAAATGGAGTTGTTCTCCCACAAGAACCACTCGGCTGATCCTTCTTCAATATGCCCTTCACCAACATGCAGTGTTTCCTTGATTGAATTAGCTCTCACACCAATATTTGCGTCTAGAGCCTTTGCATTGAGGGCTATCTGAAAACGGCTGTGGCGCTGAAGTTGCCTGTGAATGTGGAGTTGGTGGCATGTGAAACCCGCATGTGGAGCATTCGTTTGTGTGGGATGCTCTACCAGGTTCATTCCTAGATAATGCACTCAAAGGGCACTAAGCATAGAGTGTGAAAACTGAGTTTCCTTGAGAGCTGCTTGGAAGCCTGATGGTGTGTGAAGTTAGTGAGCCAAATGGAGTTGTTCTT
>NW_026699134.1:0-19448 GCF_030435755.1 Ochotona princeps | reverse complement strand
CTGCATGCCCTCCCTGTCCTGTGGAGGTGTCCTCTGCCAGGAGGTTCTGAGCCGCAACCTTTAGGGGATTCACACCTGCCTCAGCCAGCCCAGCTGGGAGCCCTCAGGCCTGATCTGGAGGAGGGACCTTGGGAAGGTGATGGCCTGGCGCCCCCTGCTGAGAAAGGAGTGGAAGAGGACACACTGGAAGACCAGGGGCTGGACCTGACATCTGGAAGCACAGGCTTCTCTGACTTCAACTTGGGCTCGCCCCTCACCCTCAGAGGGGGGGGGGTGCCCAGCTGAAGATGGCATCTGTTCTTGCTTCTGCAGGAGAGACTGAGGCAGGTGCTGAGTGGGCCCAGGGAATGGGGGCAGAGGGCAGCAGAGAGATGGTCCCAGGCCTTTTGGGCAGGTCTCAGGACATGGCCGGCTGAGTGGGTGACCATGCTTGAGACCAGAATTGACAGACCCTGGCAGCTCCCATGATGCCAGCCTGTACCAGAGGTGGGCCATTTTGTTGGGATGACAAAGCCCAGGCCTGGCAGCCCATGGCCAGCACACTGGTGTTCTCCATCCCACCTGGAGCCCTGGAATATGCTTCTCAGCCTGCTCAACTTGCTCTCGGGGTCCAGAAGAGGCTCTTCAGAGGGCTGTGTGCTGTGAGCCCCGACAGGATGCAGGGAGGGGAGTGTGCTGTGAGCCCTGACAGGGGTGTGTGCTGTGAGCCTTGACAGGGGTGCAGGGAGGGGTGTGTGCTGTGAGCCCTGATGGGTTGCAGGGAGGGGTGTGTACTGTGAGTCCTGACAGGGGTGCAGGGAGGGGTGTGTGCTGTGAGTCCTGACAGGGTTGCAGGGAGAGGTGTGTGCTGTGAGCCCTGACAGGGTTGCGGGGAGGGGTGTGTGCTCACTTTGGTGCAGGGAGGGTTTTTCCCATGGAGCCTGTTTATGGTGCTTTGTGCTTATCGTCCCCAGGCTCTGATTGGCCTAACTAGAGCATATCGAGTGTGTTAACAAATCACTATCGTGGAGAAAGAGAAAGCCAACTGACAGGACTCAAGCATTTCTGGGATTTAGATGGTGTATTTAGAAAAAGTCCTAGCAGGAAGTCAGGACTGCCTGCTGCCCAGTTTTGGTTTGTGGGCCTGTTGAGCCAGCCAGGGAGCAGCCCTGTCTCACTGCCGTCCCTCCCATATGTCATAGGGCAGCAGAGGTTAAGACCCCTTTGTGGGATCCTCACTTTTGGGTCAGCCCATGGAGTAGGGATGGAAGGCCAGTGGTGACCCTAAAGAGCATGCAGCAAGGCCATCCCAGAGGAGGTGCTGCAGCCCACTCCAGGGAGGCCAGAGCTGCTGCTCCAATCCCCATTTCCCCCTGAAAACCTGAGCCTTGCCCACACAAGCATCTCCTTCCTCTTTCCTCCCTGCTTCCCCTCTCTGCCACCTGTCTGTCATTCTCTCCCAACCCCCCTCCTTCCCTTCTGTTTTTTGATTTATTTTTATTGGACAGTCAGATTTGCAGGGGGGGGGGGGGTGAGGAGAGGACAGTGTGAAAATCCAAGGTGGCCACACCGACCAGAGTTGAGCTGATTAGAAGCAGGGATCCAGGAGGTCTCTTCTGGGTTCCCCCATGGGTGCAAGGGTCCAGGGCTTTGGGGTTGTCGTGCGTGCTTGAATAAAAAGCTACAACATGGAGCTGAGGGAGGAAGTGGAGCAGATAGCAAGTGAGAACTTCAGCCACTAGGCCTATTCTGCGCCGGATCCTTTCCCTCCCTTCTTCCTTCTTTCCTCCTCTCTCTTCTCTCTCTCTCTCTCTCGTCTCTCTCTCTCTCTCTCGTTATTTTATTTTTGGGTTTGACAGCAGTAGGAAACATTAAGGGAAAGAGATTGAAGGGCCCAAGATAGACCTTGGGACTGAATGCCAGGTTGGGGAATAGGCGAAAGGAGACTATGGTGAGGTCTGGTTGGTCATGTATTTAGTGATCATTATCAGGGATTACAAGGCCTCTAGGAGCCAGTGCTCCATGGCCAGGACCAGCTTGCTCACTCGGCCTCACGTCCTCCTGGGTGGGCTGTGACTTTCTGGAGCTCTTCATAGATCTGGATGTTAGTCCTCCGTGGCTGCAGAGTTTGCACGCATTTCCTCCCATGCTGGAGGCTGCCTCACGGTGGTTCTGTTCCCTTTGCAGTGCAGAAGTTTCTTAGCTTGCTGTGATCCCATTGCCATCTTGCTTTTCCTGCCTGTGCATCTGGGGTCTTGCCTGTGTCTGTGTCTTGGGGTGTTTCCTCAATGTTTTCTTCCACTGATTTGATGGTGTCAGGGTGTGGATCCTTCATCCGCTTGCATTAGTTGTATAAGCTGTCAGGAGGAGCCTCGTTTCACCCTTGTGCACATGTAGATCCAGTTTTCAGCTCCATTGGTTGAAGATACTGTCCTGCCCCCGGGGTTTGACTTCAGTCATTTGTCAAGTGTTGGTTGTAGATGTGTGACCCGATTTCCGGGATTTCTGTCTGTCCCACTGTCTGTGTGTCTGCTTTGTCGGGTGCCAGGCTGTTTGGATTGTGATGACTCTGTAGTGCATCTGAAGTCTGTGCTGGGACACCTCGGCTTGCTTTTTGTTGTTGGAGATTTCTTTAGCTATTCTGTGTTATTTGTGTTTCCATGGAACTTGAATATCATATTTTTTTTATCTAAGGAGGATAGCTTTGGTAATTTGAAATCACACTGAAACTTTAAGTTATTTTCAGTAATATTGACATTTTAATGATATTCTTCTAATCCAATTTTCCAGTAACAATTTTTTTGGTAAGTTCTTGCTCCCTGTTTAAAAATGATCAATAATCAAGTAGAATTATTTTTGTATCCCAGTAACCTTAATTTTCAGTGGAAAATCTATCTAGCAATTCTGAGCCATCAAGTCAGCATCTCAGTTGGAACCTGCAGGGAGAAGTTGCTATTTGAGTTGGAGTTCACAAAATGCCCGTCATGCCAGGGCTGGAGCTGGGCATCTCGCCTTCCGGGGAAGCTGTGCCCATGTTCTGAGACCACAGGGATGCTGTGCTTTCTTCTCACTCCTGCTGCCCACTGTCAGCTGTGCAGGGGATTAGTGGGAATGACAACAACTGGCTTCAGGAGATCAAGGTGTGGGCAGCACTTGATGACAATGGCATCCTGTGTGGGCACCAGTTCTAGTCCTCGCTGCTCCGCTTCCAGTCCAGCTCTTTATTAATGCACCTGGGACAGCAGAGGATGGTCCAAGTTGCTGGTCCTCAGCACCCACGTGTGAGATCTGGCCATAGCCCTGCTCAACTCTGGCTGTTGTTTTCTGGGGAGTGACACAGAGCATAGAAGATATATCCTTGTCTCTCTCTTTATCTTTAACCCTCTCAAAAAATAAAACAGGTCAGTTTTGCCCTGGAACCCTCCTCCCCTATTCTTTAGCATCTAGTCATGCAGTTCTTAATTTTTTCTTGGGGCCTGCTCACCTACACCTAGATACTCTGCACTCTCCACAGACTTTTCTAGTACTGTGGTCACAGTGGCAGTTCTGTGGCAGGGGACCGGGAGGACAAACAGCTTTCAGAAGCTGCTGGAATGCCCCTGCAATTGCAGTGGTGGGGGCAGCTTGCCATGGAAAGCCTTTGCTCATATGTGTTCAGCAGTCATTGCCCCTCTCTGGTGATGTGAGAAGGCTGGACCCCTGGGAGGGGGCACTCTCTCTCGCAGCTAGCTTGCCAAGTGATGGTGGGAAAACTGGGGCTGGGCTGCTCAGTGCTGGGAAGCCTGTAAACCAGGCATGGGCTGCTTCTGCTAGAGGCCCCAGCCGCAGGGACAAACAGGCATGTTCCATCTCAAAGGGGCATCGCAGAAAGACACATGGGCATTGAGGGGTTAGCTGAGTTGGTTGCCAAGCACATTTCTGGAGCAGCTTGTGGCCAGGAGGCAGTGGCTCTTTGGGTTGCATTGGCCCTGAGTGACCAGCAGTGGTGGATCATGGTCAGGTCTCTTCCTGTCTTTCCTGCAGGTCCCTGGACTTCCTGTGCATTCTGCTATGTTGTGCTGACTCACAGGCTCAGCACTTGGCTCCTCTGAATGGGAAAAGAAAGCGTGTTCATCTCTGATGCACCAACTCCCCACAGGTCTGACTCCCCGCAGGTGTCGTGCCCTCCACCTGTGCCTTCCCCTCCCCGGCCCTCAGCTTTCCCATCTGAAAAACACAGCTCTTCCCATCAAAGTCATTCACTGATTCCTATCGAAAGCAGTCTTCACCAGCTCATGAAACTGCCTGAAAAGCCATTTTGGACACAGCTGCTCCCATGGGTGTTTCCTGAAGAATTCAGTCCCGCATGGTCTCCCATGCTGCAGCATCACCAGGTAACTGCAGCATGCAGCAGAAGCCCATTGTGCAGTGCGTGCACTGTACAGTCCAGTCCAGCCTCCGTCCAAGGCCACCCAGGCCACCAGGGTCAGCGACTGGCGGCTGAGTAAGGAGAAGCAGCCAGCATGATGCTGCCCTGCAGAGCCGTCCTGCACTGCCACCTGCCCAACAACCCGAGTGTGCACTTCTGAAGGTAAACTGGTGCCTGCATGGGGGATGGCTACACTTGTGATTCAGTGCATCGGTCACGTGTGCACACCTAGTTTCTAGTCCTCATCTGCTAAGTGCTAGCTTTCCAAGAAGTGGCTGCATGCACACGTCAGTCTGTACGGTGAAGGAGGTGTCATTTGGAACATTCTTTCACTCTTTTTTTTTAAATTAAATTTATTCATTAATTACATTGTGTTGTAATTACTTAGAATCTGGGATTCTCCCCCCACCCTCCCCCCATGGTGGATTCCTCCACCCCGCTGCATGACCATAGTTCAAGTTTAGTTGAAGTTCCCTCCCTGCAAGAATTTGCCAAGCATAGAGTCCAACATCCCATAGTCCAGACAAGTCCATCTACTTATTGGAAAGACCCTCTCTGGTCTGAGGGCAGAGTCAGCAGAGCATCTTCCCGGTCAAATAAAAGCACTAATATACCATGTGCAACAATTAACATCATTATGGGTTGAATTGACATGATATTGAGCAGTCAACATGCTAAAAATAAATGCGATTTCTTAACCACTTTCTGTGACCCCCCATTCACAGTTCAATTTTAGTTTATATATTGCAAATGACATAATATCCATAACATAACATGATATGCTTAACATCATATCATATTAAATTAAGGCAAACATGTGGTACCTAACCTTTTGGGGTTGGTTCATTTCCCTTAGCATTATGGTTTCCAGTTTGGCCCATTTGGCCACAAAGAACTGCATTTTGTTTTTTTTAATAGCTGAGTAGTATTCCATGGAGTAGATGAACCATAGCTTTCTTATCCAATCCTCTATTGATGGGCATTTTGGCTGCTTCCATGTTTTTGCAATTACTGATTGTGCTGCTATGAACATAGGAGTGCATGTTGGTTTCTCATAAAACAAGTGTTCTGGATATATTCCTAGGAGTGCTATAGATGGGTCATACGGTATGTCGAGTTTGAGTTGTTTGAATATTCTCCATACTGATTTCCATAGAGACTGTACCAGTCTGCAGCCCTACCAGCAGTGGAGTAGGGTTCCTTTTTCCCCGCAACCTCACCAGCAAGTGTTGTTGGTGTTTTTCATGTGGGCCACCCTTACTGGCGTTAGGTGGTATCTCATTGATGTTTTAATTTGGATTTCCCTTATTGCCAGGGAGCTTGAGCATTTTTTCATATGTTTATTTGCCATTTGGGATTGTTCCTTTGTGAAATGTCTGCCCATTTCCCATGCCCATTTCTTGAGTGGCTTGTTTATTTTGGTGTTTTGGCTGTTTTGTAATTTTTTGTATACTCTGGAGATTAGTCCTCTATCACCTATGTCGTGCGTGAAGATCTTCTCCCATTCTGTGGGTTGTTTTTTTACTTTATTGATTGTTTCCTTTCCTGTGCAGAAGCTTCTTAGTTTGATGAGGTCCCATTTGTTTATTTTGGTCTCAATTTCTACTGCTTTTGGAGTCTTTTTTTAGGAAGTGAGGGCCTACCCCTAAGTGATGCAGTGTGTTTCCAACATTTTCTTCCAAAAGTTTGAAGGTTTCTGGATGCAGGTTTAGATCTTTTATCCATTTAGATTTGATCTTAGTATATGGTGAGAGATGTGGGTCTGTCTTTTTGTTTCTACAGGCTATCAACCAGTTGTCCCAACAGCATTTATTGAAAAGACCTTCCCATTTGCCTGGATTATCGTTTGTCCTTTTATCAAAGATTATTTGACTTTATCTGTGTGGGTTCCCTTCTGGTGTTTCTATTCTGCTCCATGGATCTTCCTCTCTATCTTTGTGCCAGTACCAGGCTGTTTTGATAACCACTGCCCTGTAGTATGTCCAGAGGTCCGGGACTGTGATTCCCCATGCTAACTTCCTGTTCTTGAGAATAGTTCTAGCTATTCATGGTTTTTTGTGTTTCCAGATGAACCTTTGGATCATTGTTTCCAGTTCCATGAAGAATATTTTTGGCAATTTGATTGGAATTGCATTGAATGTTATTGCCTTTGGCAATATAGACATTTTAATGATATTGGTTTTACCTATCCAGGAGCATGGGATGTTACTCCATCTTTCTAGATCTTGTTCAATTTCTTTTTTCAGTAGTTTGTAGTTTTCCTCAAATAGGTCTCCTACATTTTTGGTTAGGTTTATTCCCAGATGCTTCATGCTTTTCCCTGTTATTTTGAATGGTATCTTGCTGGTTAGATCTTTTTCCAATTTGGGGCTATTAGCATACACTATGGCTGTTGATTTTTGTTCATTAATTTTGTACCCTACCACTCCACCGAACTCTCGTATAAGTTCTAGTAGCCTCTGTGTTGAGCCTTTTGGCTCTTCCATATAAAGAATCATGTCATCTGCATATAGTGAAAGCTTGATTCTTCATTTCTCATTTGGATTCCTTTGATTTCTTTTTCTTGTCTTATGGCCTCAGCGAGTACCTCTAGAACTATGTTGAATAGCAGTGGAGAAAGTGGACATCCCTGTCTTGTTCCAGATCTCAGTGGGAAGGGTTCTAGTTTTTCTCCATTCAGTATGATGCTGGCGTTGGGTTTTTCATATATTGCTTTGATTATATTGTGAATTTTTCCATCTATGCCTACCTTGGTTAGGGTCTTTAGCAGGAAGTGGTGTTGGATTTTGTCGAAAGCTTTTTCTGCATCTATTGATACTATCATGTGATTCTTGTTTTTCAGTTTTTGGATGTGATGTATCACATTTATGGATTTCCGAATGTTGAACCACCCCTGCATTCCAGGGATGAATCCTACTTGATCCGGATGAATGATCTGTCAGATGATTTTTTGAATTCCATTGGCTAGGATTTTGTTGAGTATCTTAGCATCAATGTTCATCAGAGAGATAGGTCTGTAGTTTTCTTTCTCTGTAGGATCTCTGTCTGGTTTTGGGATTAAGGTAATGTTGGCTTCATAGAATGAGTTTGGAAGGGTTGCTTCCTTTTCTATTGTTTTGAAGAGTTTGTAGAGGATTGGGGTTAGTTCGGTTCAGAATGTTTTGTAGAATTCTGTAGTGAAGCCATCTGGGACTGGGCTTTTCTTTGTTGGGAGGTCTTAAATCACTGATTCAATCTCTACTTCAGTTATGGGTTTGTTCAGGTCGTTTGTTGCCTCTGGGCTAAGTTTTGGCAGGTTGTGTGAGTCTAAGAACTTTTCCATTTCTTGGTGGTCTTCTGATTTGTCGGAGTACAGTGCTTTGTAGTAATTTCTAATTATGTTCTTAATGGTTGTAATGTCTGTTGTTATGTTGCCTTTTTCATCTTTGATGCTGTTAATTCTTGCTTTCTCTTGTTTTTTCTTTGTCAGTCGGGCCAGTGGGGTGTCTATCTTGTTTATCTTCTCAAAAAACCAGCTTTTTGATTCATTGATTTTGTGTATTTTTTTTTTTTATTTCTATCTGGTTGATTTCCTCCCTTGTTTTGATGATTTCTTGTTTCCTGTTGTGTGTGGGGCTCATCTGCTGCTGCTTTTCCAATTCCTGGAGGTGTGTGGTTAGTTCCTGTATTTGGCGCCTCTCTTGGGCCTTGACATGAGCTCCAATTGCGATGAATTTACCCTGTAGCACTGCTTTGGCAGTGTCCCACAAGTTTTGGAATGTTGTGTCAGAGTTTTCATTGGTTTCCATAAATTTTTTGATCTCATCTTTAATTTCTTCCCTGACCCATTGTTCATTCAATAGCATATTGTTCAACCTCCAAGAGTTTCTGTATTTCCTTGAGCTTTTTGAATTGCTGATTTCCAGTTTCATTCCGTGGTGGTCTGAGAGGGTACATGGTATGATCCCTATCTTTTTGAAGTTATTTAGATTTGCTTTGTGTCCTATCATGTGGTCGATCCTGGAGAAGGTGCCATGCACTGCTGAAAAAAATGTATAATCTGTGGTCTTAGGATAAAAAGTTCTATAGATGTCTACTAAGTCCAATTGTTCTAATGTTTGTATGAGCTCTGTTGTTTCTTTGTTGAGTTTTTGTTTTGTTGATCTGTCTATAGTTGTTAGCGGGGTGTTAAGATCGCCCACTATTATTGTGTGTGTATCTATGTCTCCCCTTAAGTCTGTAAGTAATTGCTTCATGTAGCTAGGTGCATTGGAATTAGGTGCATATATGTTCACGATTGTAATTACTTCCTGATGGATCAGACCCTTCACCATTATATAATGTCCTTCTCTGTCCTTTTTGATGTCTGTCAGCTTGAAGTCTAGGTCATCTGAGATTAGAACAGCTACTCCAGCCTTCTTTTCTCGTCCATTGGCATGAAATGTCTTTTTCCATCCCTTCACTTCAAATTTCTTACAGGCTTTTCTGGTTAGATGTGTCTCTTGTAGGCAACAGATAGTTGGGTGCTGTTTGATGATCCATTCCGTTAAAAAACAAAATGCAGTTCTTTGTGGCCAAATGGGCCAAACTGGAAACCATAATGCTAAGGGAAATGAGCCAATCCCAAAAGGTTAAATACCACATGTTTGCCTTAATTTAAGATGATATGATGTTATGTATAACATGTTATGTTTTGAATGTTATATGTTGTGTATAAACTAAAATTGAAGTATAGGTGAGGTGGTCACAGAAGGTGGCTGGGAACCCGCATTTACTTTTAACATATTGGTTACTCATTACTATGCCAATTAATTCCATAATGATGTAAATTTTTGCTGATGGTATGTTGGAGCTTTCAATTGACTGGGATGATACTCTGCTGGCTCTGTCATCAGACCAGAGAGGGTATACCTAAGAAACCGTTGAACTTGACGGGACAATAAGATGCTGGACTCTATGTTTGGTATACGCTTGCAATGGGGAAATCTCAACTGAACTTGAGCTGTGGTTATGCAATAAGGTGGAGGAATCCACCATGGTGGGAGGGTTTGGGGAGGGGTGAGGAGAACCCAAGTATCTATGTAACTGTGTCACATAATACAATGTAATTACTGAAGTTAAATAATAAATAATTAAAAAAAAAAAAAAAAAAAAAAAAAAAAAATCTATGCCTTTTGATTGGTGAGTTTAGGCCATTTGTGTTTAGAAATAATATTGAGAGAAATTGATTTGGGGCTGCCATGAGTGTGTGTAAGTGTGCAAGTGTGTATTTGCGATTATTAGAGTTTCTGACTGGTTGACTTTCCTTGTATGGGTTTCAGTGGAGGGGGTCTTCCCATTTGCCATCTTTGATTTTGGTTTTCATTTTTTCTTTCTGGGTTTAGCACCTTCCTGAGGAGATTTTCCAGAGCTGGTTTCTTGTTGATGTATTCTTCGAGTTTCTGTTTACTGTTGAAGTATTTGATTTCATTCTCAAATACAAATGAGAGCTTTGCTGGGTACATTATTCTTGGTTGGCAGTTGTTTTGTTTCAGGATTTGATAGGTTTTACCCCATTCTCTCCTTGCTTGGAGCGTTTCTTCTGATAGGTCGGCCATGATTCTGATTTTCCTTCCCCTGAAAGTAATCTTATCCTTTTTTCTTACTTGTCTTAGAATAGTTTCCTTATGTTCACTTGAGGGTAGCTTGAGGACCACATGTCTGGGTGACGATCTGTTTGGATCATATCTACTGGGGGTCCTTTGTCCTTCCTGGATTTGTGCTGGATTTATATTTCCGGTGTTCTGGAAGTTCTCCTGTATTATCTCATTGAGCACCCGTTGCAAGCCTGTCTCCTTTTCCACTCCTTCGAGAAGACCTATTATTCTAATATTTGATTTTTTGAGGTTGTCTTTCATTTCCTGTATGGACCTATTGGCTTTCTCTAGATTTGTCTCCAATTGCTTGATGAGCTGCTGCCTTTCATTCTGATTGTCTTCCAATTCTGATATTCTGTCCTCTGCTGTGTTCATTCTGTTGGTTAGGCTTTCAATTTTGTGCTCTATATCGAGGATTCCCTTTTTGACTTGGTTTATTTCTGCAGTGATATGGTTTTCAAATACCTTGGACTCTTCCCAACGCTTCTCACTGTCTCTGATGAATTTCATCACTAGTTTCTTAAAGTCCTTCTCTGGTATTTCCTCTATATCTTCATCTTGCATCTCAGATATTGAGATTAGCTTTTGGTTGTATTGGGAGGGAGTGCTTGATCTTTCTTCTGGGTCATTGCTTTTTCTGATACTTCTCCTCATTGTGTTTTGCCTCCTGTTGTTTTGGGATTTTAGCGTCTGACTTTTTTGTCCACAGCCATTGCCCTCAGTCCCCTGAAGCGCCTCCCCACTCCTCAGTAGCTCCAAGAGAGTGCAGAGGGAACCGCAGCAGGGCCGTGGACTGGGGCTCAGAAGTCCCCACACCAGCTCTGAACAGTGGAGCGGCTGCTAGAGCATCCACTGGCTCTTACCGCTGGGTGTAGCCTGAGCTTCAGAGGCCGGACAACACTCAGCACAACCCCACAACCTGGGCAGAAGAGCAAGCCAGAAGGGGAGCGGCTCCCCACAGCCCTGCGCCCCCCAGGACTCTGCTTCCATGGTTGAGAGAGTGCAATTGAGAAAGTAGCCTCTCTCAGGCAGAATCCCCTGCTGGGCCCAGCGGGAGAGGCCAAACCAGAGCCAACTCAGCTGAATCAGCGAGACTGGTTCTTCCAGCTGGAGGCCTGCCCAGAAGAGTCTGCTTGTGGTAGCTGGAGGCGGCGCCGCCCCTCTCAGCAGAGCAGCACCTGAGAGGGAATTCCGGAGCAGCACTCTCAAAGCGGGAATTCCGGAGAGCAGTCTGGTGCTGAGGCCTGCAGAACTCTCCAACACAGCCCGGGGCCGGGGATCCCAAGGCTTGAGCAGCAGAGGCCCACACGGAGGAGGAAGTCCTCAGTGGGGCAACGCCCCTGAGACGGTAGAGAAAGCCAAGCTGCGCAAGTCTCCTGCGCTGCACCACTGGGGCGTAGGAGCCCTACGCCCTGGCTCCCACACAAGTTGGAGTGTTCAGTTCTCGCACAGCTTCAGACTGGGAGAATTCCGGGGAAGAGGGGCACTGAGCAGGGTCAGTCTCAGTATGGTTCTCTCAGGGAGCGAAAAGCCCAAAATTTTTTTCTTTTTCGCCCCTGGGGTACTCCAATTCTCTGAGTTCCTGTGCGTCCCGGAGTCACAGGTGCCCACTCCACAACAAAGCTGCTAAGCCAGGTGCTTCTAGGGGCCTGTGTTGCTTAGAGTGCCAAGCAGTCTCACAGCTTTGGTTGCTGAAAGTTCCGCCAGGAGGGGAGTGGTCGCTGCTGCTGGTAGGGGCCTTCGCAAAAGACAACCCCTCCTGCTGTCTCCAGCCGCCCTGGGTCCTCTGGGCTTCCAGCTGATGCGCCCCTTTCCCGGGATGACTCACCACGTTTTAACCGGGTCTTTGTGTTTCCTGCGTTCCTTCTCTGGATTTCTTCTGAGTTATGTGTTTCTTCTTGGATGCTTGATGTCCAGGGAGCTTCTGGCACTCCTTCCTGTGGTTCTTTGGTCCGCAGATCTCTCTCCAGCCGCACCCTGTCTCACTTTCAGCGCTTCCCTTTCTATGCCTGTCCTCTCAGGTCGGCCATTTTTTCTGTCTCCCATTCTTTCACTCTTTCTGTTACCTGTAAAAATGAAAAGTGTTGACTTCCATAATCAACTTGTTTCAGGTCAGAGGGCTGATGTTTTCAAACAAAAAATAAAAATATATATTTATTTGAATGGCAGAATAACACAGAGGGAGATAAAGGAAGATCTTTCATCCACTGGGGGTGCAGGGGCCCAAGTGCTTGGTCCATTCTCCGTTGCTTTCCTAGACCATTAGCAAAGAGTTGGACCAAAAGTAGAGCAGCTGGCACTTCAACTGGCTCTCCTGTATGGAAAGCTAGTGCGGCAAGCAGTGGTTTAAGCTACTGCTCCCTTGTCAGATGGAGCCCTTGGTGTCAGCGTTTACAGAGCCTGCTGGACTCCTCCCAGCGGAGGACGTGAATCCCACACTAAGCCCTGATGGCCACAAGAGGCCACGCGAGCGCTCCTTTTCCGACCTAGCCTCACTAGGTGGGGAAGTGCCAGGTCCACAATGGGAGGCTGCCTGGGGTCAGCAGAGAGGTGTCCTGGGGAGGGGCTTCAGGCAGAGCCACAGGGATCAGAGGA
This sequence comes from Ochotona princeps, assembly GCF_030435755.1. NCBI lineage: Eukaryota > Metazoa > Chordata > Mammalia > Lagomorpha > Ochotonidae > Ochotona > Ochotona princeps. The sequence goes on along the minus strand of NW_026699134.1, from coordinate 6,851 downwards.
CTACTGCCCTTACCCACAGCCAGAATCGTGTCTGCTGGTTTAGTGTCGCACGGTCCTTTCTCTTACTGACACGATAATGTTTGCAAACTCAGCTCTCAGTGCCTGCAGCAGTGGTAGGGTATGTGCACAAACAGGAACAGGCAGATGGCCATTGTTGAGCCTGCTTTGACTGGATCGTATCTCTGTGTTGTTCTTCAGGAACCCCGATCCACGGACATTCCCACTCGTGCCACGCACTGTGAGTCTGTGTTGGAGTCCTCCAGAGGTGCTGATCTGTGCTCACCTAACTCAAGTGAGAGTGTGGATCTTCCCTGTTTTTTTTTTTTTTTGCATCCATAAATCATCTTGGAAGAAATGTCTGTTGAAGGAACAGCATTGCGGCATGATGGGTTAAGCCACCGCTTGCAATGCCAGCATCCCATGGGGACACCAGTTTGAGTCCCGGCTGCTCCACTTCTCACCCATCTGTCTGCTCAGGCTCTGGGAAAGCAGCTGTGGACTGTGCCCAAGTCCTTGGGCCCTTGCCCACCTGGGAGACCCAGGAGGAGCTCTTGGCTTCATCCTGCTCTTCCTCTGACTTCTTGTGGTCATTTAGGGAGTAAACCACTGGGTGGACCCCACTGTCAGTAATCCTGTCTTTCAAATAAACCAGATAAAATGTAGAAATCTGTGGAAGTCCTTGCAAATGTGTTCCCTTTTGTCGTTTGATGTCAGTCACGTTTCCAGTCTACTGATAGGGTTCTTCGATCAACAAAAGGCTTTAATTTTACCATTTAATGTTTTTTTAAGATTTTTGTTCTGGTGTTTTTGATGCCATATTCAGTACATCACTGCAGAGCCCTAGGCAATGAGGACTTCCCCTCTTTTTCCCTGACTGACTCATTTAAATTTGCAATCTGAGTTGAAGACCCCAGTGTAGTAGATGGAATATGTGTTATTCATGCAGCTCTCGTTTTTGAGGGGAGTTTGCTGTGTGTCAGCCATGAGACATACATTTTCCTGATGGTGAACAAATAGATCCTGAGGTGCTCTGCTTCAATACTGGTGGAAATCATGGAAGGTAATTGTTAAATCAAGAGAACTGCTTTGCTTGCTAGCTTGACCCAGAGGTGTGCCATCATTGTGTTCCAGTCTGTCCTCAGTGAGGCAGTCAGAGCTGGTCTCATGGTTTGTCAATCTCTACCCAAAGTAATGTTGCAGCTGTTACAGCAGCTCAGTGCTAGTGTGAAACAGTAGTTCCCCAGGAGAAGGTGACATAGCGTGAGAGCTCTTCATCCTGTACTGACAGCACAGTCACCCCCAGTTGAGTTAGCAGATGAGCACCCTCACACAAAGCAGTCTGTCTCAACCCTTTGGGCTGCTACAACCATGATAAACACAGCTGGTCAACCCCAGAGGCCCATTACTCACAGCTCTGGAGGCAGTGAGGGCTCTGTGTCAGGGAGGGGTGGGGGCTCCGTGTCAGGGAGGGCTAGGGGCTCCATGTCAGGGAGGGCAGGAGGGATCCGTGTCAGGGAGGGCTACGGGCTCTGTGTCAGGGAGGGCTGGGGGCTCTGTGTCAGGGAGAGCAGGGGGCTTTGCGTCAGGGAGGGCAGGGGGCTTTGTGTCAGGGAGGGCTGGAGGCTCCATGTCAGGGAGGGCTGGAGGCTCCATGTCAGGGAGGGCTGGGGGCTCTGTGTCAGGGAGGTCAGGGGGCTTTGTGTCAGGGAGGGCTGGGGGTTCCGTGTCAGGGAGGGCAGGGGGCTCCATGTCAGGGAGGGCTGGGTGCTCTGTGTCAGGGAGGGCTGTCCTGCCACAGCCTCATGTGTGTATGGGGGTGGAGAGGCAGGCCAGGGATACGAACATTTGGCCCACAGTGGTCTTGGGGTTTTCTGGTTTTTCCTCTGCAGGGCTGCCTCTTCAGTGGTCCACGTGGCAGCCAGCTCTGGCACAGGTCTCTCAGGTCTGCATGGACTCCATGTAGCTGTCACTGTGCTGGTTAAGCCAGCTACTAAGCTCACTTCAAAAGGGAACGAGTTTATGTATTAAATAAGAAATGAGAAAAGGATTTGCGACCCTTTCTTACCTAGCACAATATTGTTGTTGCAGCACATTTGGTCAAAAAAATACCACAATATCAGGTTAGTCAGAAATATGGTGGCTATCTTTCAAATATCTGAAGCTCTTCTGAATTTCTGTTTTATTTACTTATCTGAGATGCCAGCAACAATTGAGGTATGGCCCTAACCTGGAGCCAAAGTCAGGAGCTAAAAACACATTACAGGTCTCCAATGTGGACAGAGGAACTAAGAGCCATTGCAGGTCTCCCCCAAGGACGGCAGGAACCCAGGTACTTGAGCCATTGCTGCTGCCTCCTGGGATCTGCACTGGCCAGAAGCGGGAGCCTTGGATTTTGTACCTGTCAGCCAGTGGGAGACCAGGATACAGTCCCTGGCTCCTGGTGTGGGTCTGGCCCAGGACCTGTCATGGCAGCCAGCAGATGGAAGACCTCTTTCTTTTTAGCTCTGCCTGTCTCTTCCTCTTGGTCATGCTGCCTTTCAAATAAATACATATAGAAATCATTTAATATTAAGTATCAAGTTAATACAGTGATTAAGTTCTGCATGCTGCTGAATGTTGTCTAGTTTCATCAGTTACTGCAGATAATTTTATAGTATATCCTTATATATAACATAATGCTGTATATAATATTACAGAGATTCACTACCTGGTAACATAGTAATAATATTATTGTCATATAGTTTTGGGAAATATTGCCATTTTGAACATAGTGCATGAAAGATTTGTGGCTATCTGTATTTCTTACAGGAATGTGCAGGAATGATTATCTCAGATTTGAAGGAATTGAAAGTCAGAGCCCAAATACAGCACACTGGTGTGTGAGTTTGTCAGTGGTCAGTTATGGCATGAGCCTTAGAACTCTGATGTCACAGTGCTGGGTTGGCCTGACCACTGCAGAACCCTCAGTCTTTCCAGAGGTGCCTGCAGTGTTTCTGCATGCTGGTGTAACTGAGTCAATTTCTACACCCAGCATAGTGGAAAAGTGTGTATTTTCAGGAGCTGAGCACAGTTCCAGTCTTTCTGAGAGTGACCCGAAGGCTACGGCACAAGGTAATCTTTTCATCCTCTAATTGTGATCACCCAGGCTGAGTAGTAGTCCCATGAAGAAATCTGAGCTGCTTCACTTAAAAATGGTGAGTAACTCATGACCTTGTTGATAGTGTGAGAAGGTACTCAGGTTCTTTGGATTTAGTCCTGCTGACCTCAAGAGAGTAGGCTCTGTGTTATGGCTTTGTGTCATCAGGGAGACGATCCTTAGGCTCCTGCCCATGTGATAAATTCACTCTCTCTGGCCCTTCAGTTCTCTCTGTCTTCGTTTTCTGTGCCATATTCCTAAGGAATCTAGATGAGAGTTTGATGTGGAGAACTCATGGGCTTAGCTTAGGCCTACAAGGATCATCTCTCTATGCAAAGATTCCTCAGTCTTTTTCTATCTGCAGTTTCTTTTTGTAAGGAATATAGTCTTATGTGGCATCAAGTATTAACTTATATCTTGGGTAGGTACTTCCGTCACTCTATCAGCAATCGGCAAGGTTACCAGTGACCTTTGTATCACCGAATCCAGTTTCCAATCCCCAGTAATTGCATGCCTTACCTTCCATAGCTTTTGATGTATCCAGTGGCTTCACTTTGGTTGTCCTCTAAAGCTTTGACTTTGATTTCTCTCCTTCCCTGACACCTCTTGTTTGAGTTGCTGTTTTCTTCCTTTCCATTCCTGTAGGACCTGGTTTCCCCTAGATTCTGTCCTGAAGTATTCTCCATCTAACTCCCTAAGTGCCCTCTGCTCTTTCAGACCTTTAAAACATGGAACAGCATTAGACTTAGTTGGAGATCCTTGTTTAGGAAATTGAGGTTCTAGTTTTCTCATGTGTCACCATGAATGTTTGGCATAAAGCTCACTCTGTCACGTGCTTGTGGCCATTGACTCTACTCTGTGGTGTTAGATGTTGAGCAGGCCCTGCCATACTTCTGAGACCAATGGCCCAGAAGCCATGACTCCATTGAAGAATTCCCCATATCCTGTTTTGGTACACGAAGCTAACCAGGAATGGTCAAATTAAGAAACACTAAGCCTTACTCTATGACTAGGTTTTACTCACCTCAAATTCCAAGCATGTAGACCAGCAGTGTCAAAACAGGATCTCTTGTAAAGCTGCTTGTAAGCCTGATGGTATGTGAAGTTAATGACACACATGGAACAGTTTTGCCACTGGAACACCTGTGCTGCTACTTCAGGACTATGCCATTAGCCAGCATATTCTGTTCCCTAAGGGTCACATGCACGTTTAACAGCATGTGGTACCAGATAAGTTGTTTTCAATGGTAGCTGACAATTGCAAGGGCACTGAACTTCTCTCTGGATTTGGAGTTCTTAGCACATTGAGTGAGAATCCACATCTTTATTTTGTGTGGGACAATCAACATGCTGCCCCCTGGCACACAGATGCCACATCCTGGCACAAAGATGCCACAGGTAGTGGGAGATGTCAGGCCAACCTCCGGCCTGAAGAGCTGCTCTCCTAGGTGAGTCCTATTCCCAGGATTCCACTGCCCAGGAGGGTTGCACACCCCACGACTATCAGGAGGCCAAAGGGAACCCTGGAAGTCTCGTTGTGGGCCACAGTGCAGACCATGTGAGGTCACTCAGCCATCCTGGGGGGTCGTTCCTCCTAGAACCAATGTGGGTGACATGTAAAAGGAAACACAAGAGGGCAACAAATACATGAGTGCTTTCCCTCCCTGACAGGGAAGAGCAGTGAGCTGGGTGACTTTGGCTGTGGAAGTTGCTGTCTTGGCAGCCTGCCAGCTCTGTCTCCTTCTGGGATTGTCTTAGAGCATACAAAGTGAGGAGGGGAGGCTAGCATGGAGAAGGCCCACTTTGTGATTCATCCTCTCCTGTCTGGCAGGAACTAAAGTCACCCACCTTGATGGAGGTATCGCCAAGACTGGGGGTGGAGAACTCAGCCCTCTAGGTCATTCCTGTCCAGTGGGCATGGGGATGCCCCTCCCAAGCCCTGTGGGCACCTTCTCAGATTGGTTAGTGTTAGTATCCGGATGTAGGCCTGGTCCAGGGCTGGTTCCCTCCTGACTCTGCTGTCACCAACCAACCATGTCCTCTGAACAAGGGGCAGGCAACAAGGGCCTCAGACAGCAGGACACTCACTTGCCCTGCACAGGCAGAAATTTTTAGCACAGGGTATAGCATAGAAGAGTGATCCAGAGTGATGACCATACATGTGGTCCATGGGGACTGGACACACACTTGCCTGGAAAACTGAAGTCCCAACAAGCCTGTGTCTTGAGAGCATACCCCAGCTCCTCAATGGTAGGACCCTCTCAGCCACCCAAGAGAGGACAGCCATAGCAAGTAAAGAGCCATGGGGTTGAAGGTTGCAAGGGTCTGTGGATGTTCAGGTTTTAGCTGTCTATTCCCTGGGTCTGCGACCCAGGACAGCCTGAATGTGACCTGGGGGTTAAGATAGAAAAGAACAGCTGTAACCAGGTTCCTGTCTCAGAGCAGACAGACTGAGAGATGGAGACAGAGGAACGACCTGGCCACATTTTCTTCTGAGCATCTGCAGGGAGCTGGCTGGATCCACTGAAGCAGCAGGTGCAGCAGGGAGCATAAAGGAGGAGAGATGGAAGAGAAACCTTGCCAGGATCTGGATGCCCCACCCTCCCATCACCCACCGTTCTCTGGTTCAAGTCCTAGATTCTTTTTGTTTTATGATGCATTTACTCATAAGAAAAGTAGAATGGCAGAGTAGGGTAAGAGAAAGATTCCATCAGCTGGCTCACTCCCTGAATGACTATCACAACCAGGAAAGCCAGGAGCCAGGGAATCCATCTGGGTCTCCCACACGGATTCAGAGGTCCAAGTACCTGAGCCACCATCCACTGCTTGCCCCAGTACATTTGCAGGGAGCTGCATCATATGCAGAGCAGCCCAGACTCAATGCAGCACTCACATATGCTAGGTCAGCTTCACACACAGTGAGTTAACCTGCTGTGCCACAGTGCCAACCCCTCTTTACTTGCCCTAGGATGTTCCTGTCCATGGCCTCTGAGTGCCTACCTTGTCCCCCTGGCCACTTCTGTGCTGCCTCTGGTCTCACTAGCACCTCAGGGCCCTGCTCCCCGGCTACTTCTGTTGACAGGGGTCTCCTCGCCAACAGATAGGGAGGGGCCTCTCAGGCAGAGATCCCCTGTGCTGGCCAGAAGATGCCTGCATTGGGGGCACCCCAGTGGAGGTAGTTTGAAGACTGGGATGTCGGGTGGTGTGAGAACAGAGGGAGTTGGGCGAGCAGAGGTGGGGGATGACCTTGGCCAGCAGGCACAGAGGCTCTTCCTGGGCTGCCAGTCCTCATCCTCCATGGCAGAAGCAGCAACGAGGCTTGCTGCCTCACCAAACCCTTCTGCATCTCCCAGAGCCTCTCATCAGTTCATAGCTCTGCCAGGAGGTGAGCCCCAGCAGAGCATACAGTAGGGCCCCATGGCCACCTAGAGCCTGAGGTGAACACGGGCCTCATACTATGGAGTCAGTCTGCCCTTTTTGAGGGGATGAGGTCCATGGCCAAAGTCCCAAGGCCGGACTCCCAGAATACAGGGAGTGTGGGTGTCTTGCCTGGAGGCCACGTCCAGAGTCTCCGGCTCCCTCTAGTGGCCACAGGCATCTTCTGGAGATGGCTCCTTGCACAGCCCTCTCTGGTCAACAGGGGTCACCAAGTAGAGTCCTATCTGTGAAATGCTGTGCAGGTGTTTGTTACAGCACTACTCCTGAGATCCTGACA
>NW_026699133.1:0-22340 GCF_030435755.1 Ochotona princeps | reverse complement strand
ATCAAGGAAACACTGCATGTTGGTGAAGGGCATATTGAAGAAGGATCAGCCGAGTGGTTCTTGTGGGAGAACAACTCCATTTGGCTCACTAACTTCACACACCATCAGGCTTCCGGCAGCTCTCAAGGAAACTCAGTTTTCACACTCTATGCTTAGTGCCCTTTGAGTGCATTATCTAGGAATGAACCTGGTAGAGCATCCCACACAAACGAATGCTCCACATGCGGGTTTCACATGCCACCAACTCCACATTCACAGGCAACTTCAGCGCCACAGCCGTTTTCAGATAGCCCCCAATGCAAAGGCTCTAGACGCAAATATTGGTGTGAGAGCTAATTCAATCAAGGAAACACTGCATGTTGGTGAAGGGCATATTGAAGAAGGATCAGCCGAGTGGTTCTTGTGGGAGAACAACTCCATTTGGCTCACTAACTTCACACACCATCAGGCTTCCAAGCAGCTCTCAAGGAAACTCAGTTTTCACACTCTATGCTTAGTGCCCTTTGTATGGCTAGGACTGAAATGAACCTGGTAGAGCATCCCACACAAACGAATGCTCCACATGCGGGTTTCACATGCCACCAACTCCACATTCACAGGCAACTTCAGCGCCACAGCCGTTTTCAGATAGCCCCCAATGCAAAGGCTCTAGACGCAAATTTTGGTGTGAGAGCTAATTCAATCAAGGAAACACTGCATGTTGGTGAAGGGCATATTGAAGAAGGATCAGCCGAGTGGTTCTTGTGGGAGAACAACTCCATTTGGCTCACTAACTTCACACACCATCAGGCTTCCGGCAGCTCTCAAGGAAACTCAGTTTTCACACTCTATGCTTAGTGCCCTTTGAGTGCATTATCTAGGAATGAACCTGGTAGAGCATCCCACACAAACGAATGCTCCACATGCGGGTTTCACATGCCACCAACTCCACATTCACAGGCAACTTCAGCGCCACAGCCGTTTTCAGATAGCCCCCAATGCAAAGGCTCTAGACGCAAATATTGGTGTGAGAGCTAATTCAATCAAGGAAACACTGCATGTTGGTGAAGGGCATATTAAAGAAGGATCAGCCGAGTGGTTCTTGTGGGAGAACAACTCCATTTGGCTCACTAACTTCACACACCATCAGGCTTCCAAGCAGCTCTCAAGGAAACTCAGTTTTCACACTCTATGCTTAGTGCCCTTTGAGTGCATTATCTAGGAATGAACCTGGTAGAGCATCCCACACAAACGAATGCTCCACATGCGGGTTTCACATGCCACCAACTCCACATTCACAGGCAACTTCAGCGCCACAGCCGTTTTCAGATAGCCCCCAATGCAAAGGCTCTAGACGCAAATATTGGTGTGAGAGCTAATTCAATCAAGGAAACACTGCATGTTGGTGAAGGGCATATTGAAGAAGGATCAGCCGAGTGGTTCTTGTGGGAGAACAACTCCATTTGGCTCACTAACTTCACACACCATCAGGCTTCCAAGCAGCTCTCAAGGAAACTCAGTTTTCACACTCTATGCTTAGTGCCCTTTGTGTGCCTAGGACTGAAATGAAGTTTGGTCAGCATCCCACACAAACGAATGCTCCACATGCGGGTTTCACATGCCACCAACTCCACATTCACAGGCAACTTCAGCGCCACAGCCGTTTTCAGATAGCCCCCAATGCAAAGGCTCTAGACGCAAATATTGGTGTGAGAGCTAATTCAATCAAGGAAACACTGCATGTTGGTGAAGGGCATATTGAAGAAGGATCAGCCGAGTGGTTCTTGTGGGAGAACAACTCCATTTGGCTCACTAACTTCACACACCATCAGGCTTCCGGCAGCTCTCAAGGAAACTCAGTTTTCACACTCTATGCTTAGTGCCCTTTGAGTGCATTATCTAGGAATGAACCTGGTAGAGCATCCCACACAAACGAATGCTCCACATGCGGGTTTCACATGCCACCAACTCCACATTCACAGGCAACTTCAGCGCCACAGCCGTTTTCAGATAGCCCCCAATGCAAAGGCTCTAGACGCAAATATTGGTGTGAGAGCTAATTCAATCAAGGAAACACTGCATGTTGGTGAAGGGCATATTGAAGAAGGATCAGCCGAGTGGTTCTTGTGGGAGAACAACTCCATTTGGCTCACTAACTTCACACACAATCAGGCTTCCAAGCAGCTCTCAAGGAAACTCAGTTTTCACACTCTATGCTTAGTGCTCTTTGTGTGCCCAGGACTGAAATGAAGCTTGGTCAGCATCCCACACAAACGAATGCTCCACATGCGGGTTTCACATGCCACCAACTCCACATTCACAGGCAACTTCAGCGCCACAGCCGTTTTCAGATAGCCCTCAATGCAAAGGCTCTAGACGCAAATATTGGTGTGAGAGCTAATTCAATCAAGGAAACACTGCATGTTGGTGAAGGGCATATTGAAGAAGGATCAGCCGAGTGGTTCTTGTGGGAGAACAACTCCATTTGGCTCACTAACTTCACACACCATCAGGCTTCCAAGCAGCTCTCAAGGAAACTCAGTTTTCACACTCTATGCTTAGTGCCCTTTGTATGGCTAGGACTGAAATGAACCTGGTAGAGCATCCCACACAAACGAATGCTCCACATGCGGGTTTCACATGCCACCAACTCCACATTCACAGGCAACTTCAGCGCCACAGCCGTTTTCAGATAGCCCCCAATGCAAAGGCTCTAGACGCAAATATTGGTGTGAGAGCTAATTCAATCAAGGAAACACTGCATGTTGGTGAAGGGCATATTGAAGAAGGATCAGCCGAGTGGTTCTTGTGGGAGAACAACTCCATTTGGCTCACTAACGTCACACACCATCAGGCTTCCAAGCAGCTCTCAAGGAAACTCAGTTTTCACACTCTATGCTTAGTGCCCTTTGAGTGCATTATCTAGGAATGAACCTGGTAGAGCATCCCACACAAACGAATGCTCCACATGCGGGTTTCACATGCCACCAACTCCACATTCACAGGCAACTTCAGCGCCACAGCCGTTTTCAGATAGCCCTCAATGCAAAGGCTCTAGACGCAAATATTGGTGTGAGAGCTAATTCAATCAAGGAAACACTGCATGTTGGTGAAGGGCATATTGAAGAAGGATCAGCCGAGTGGTTCTTGTGGGAGAACAACTCCATTTGGCTCACTAACTTCACACACCATCAGGCTTCCAAGCAGCTCTCAAGGAAACTCAGTTTTCACACTCTATGCTTAGTGCCCTTTGAGTGCATTATCTAGGAATGAACCTGGTAGAGCATCCCACACAAACGAATGCTCCACATGCGGGTTTCACATGCCACCAACTCCACATTCACAGGCAACTTCAGCGCCACAGCCATTTTCAGATAGCCCTCAATGCAAAGGCTCTAGACGCAAATATTGGTGTGAGAGCTAATTCAATCAAGGAAACACTGCATGTTGGTGAAGGGCATATTGAAGAAGGATCAGCCGAGTGGTTCTTGTGGGAGAACAACTCCATTTGGCTCACTAACTTCACACACAATCAGGCTTCCAAGCAGCTCTCAAGGAAACTCAGTTTTCACACTCTATGCTTAGTGCTCTTTGTGTGCCCAGGACTGAAATGAAGCTTGGTCAGCATCCCACACAAACGAATGCTCCACATGCGGGTTTCACATGCCACCAACTCCACATTCACAGGCAACTTCAGCGCCACAGCCGTTTTCAGATAGCCCTCAATGCAAAGGCTCTAGACGCAAATATTGGTGTGAGAGCTAATTCAATCAAGGAAACACTGCATGTTGGTGAAGGGCATATTGAAGAAGGATCAGCCGAGTGGTTCTTGTGGGAGAACAACTCCATTTGGCTCACTAACTTCACACACCATCAGGCTTCCAAGCAGCTCTCAAGGAAACTCAGTTTTCACACTCTATGCTTAGTGCCCTTTGTATGGCTAGGACTGAAATGAACCTGGTAGAGCATCCCACACAAACGAATGCTCCACATGCGGGTTTCACATGCCACCAACTCCACATTCACAGGCAACTTCAGCGCCACAGCCGTTTTCAGATAGCCCCCAATGCAAAGGCTCTAGACGCAAATATTGGTGTGAGAGCTAATTCAATCAAGGAAACACTGCATGTTGGTGAAGGGCATATTGAAGAAGGATCAGCCGAGTGGTTCTTGTGGGAGAACAACTCCATTTGGCTCACTAACTTCACACACCATCAGGCTTCCAAGCAGCTCTCAAGGAAACTCAGTTTTCACACTCTATGCTTAGTGCCCTTTGAGTGCATTATCTAGGAATGAACCTGGTAGAGCATCCCACACAAACGAATGCTCCACATGCGGGTTTCACATGCCACCAACTCCACATTCACAGGCAACTTCAGCGCCACAGCCGTTTTCAGATAGCCCTCAATGCAAAGGCTCTAGACGCAAATATTGGTGTGAGAGCTAATTCAATCAAGGAAACACTGCATGTTGGTGAAGGGCATATTGAAGAAGGATCAGCCGAGTGGTTCTTGTGGGAGAACAACTCCATTTGGCTCACTAACTTCACACACCATCAGGCTTCCAAGCAGCTCTCAAGGAAACTCAGTTTTCACACTCTATGCTTAGTGCCCTTTGAGTGCATTATCTAGGAATGAACCTGGTAGAGCATCCCACACAAACGAATGCTCCACATGCGGGTTTCACATGCCACCAACTCCACATTCACAGGCAACTTCAGCGCCACAGCCATTTTCAGATAGCCCTCAATGCAAAGGCTCTAGACGCAAATATTGGTGTGAGAGCTAATTCAATCAAGGAAACACTGCATGTTGGTGAAGGGCATATTGAAGAAGGATCAGCCGAGTGGTTCTTGTGGGAGAACAACTCCATTTGGCTCACTAACTTCACACACCATCAGGCTTCCAAGCAGCTCTCAAGGAAACTCAGTTTTCACACTCTATGCTTAGTGCCCTTTGAGTGCCTAGGACTGAAATGAAGTTTGGTCAGCATCCCACACAAACGAATGCTACACATGCGGGTTTCACATGCCACCAACTCCACATTCACAGGCAACTTCAGCGCCACAGCCGTTTTCAGATAGCCCTCAATGCAAAGGCTCTAGACGCAAATATTGGTGTGAGAGCTAATTCAATCAAGGAAACACTGCATGTTGGTGAAGGGCATATTGAAGAAGGATCAGCCGAGTGGTTCTTGTGGGAGAACAACTCCATTTGGCTCACTAACTTCACACACCATCAGGCTTCCAAGCAGCTCTCAAGGAAACTCAGTTTTCACACTGTATGCTTAGTGCCCTTTGAGTGCATTATCTAGGAATGAACCTGGTAGAGCATCCCACACAAACGAATGCTCCACATGCGGGTTTCACATGCCACCAACTCCACATTCACAGGCAACTTCAGCGCCACAGCCGTTTTCAGATAGCCCCCAATGCAAAGGCTCTAGACGCAAATATTGGTGTGAGAGCTAATTCAATCAAGGAAACACTGCATGTTGGTGAAGGGCATATTAAAGAAGGATCAGCCGAGTGGTTCTTGTGGGAGAACAACTCCATTTGGCTCACTAACTTCACACACCATCAGGCTTCCAAGCAGCTCTCAAGGAAACTCAGTTTTCACACTCTATGCTTAGTGCCCTTTGAGTGCCTAGGACTGAAATGAAGTTTGGTCAGCATCCCACACAAACGAATGCTACACATGCGGGTTTCACATGCCACCAACTCCACATTCACAGGCAACTTCAGCGCCACAGCCGTTTTCAGATAGCCCTCAATGCAAAGGCTCTAGACGCAAATATTGGTGTGAGAGCTAATTCAATCAAGGAAACACTGCATGTTGGTGAAGGGCATATTGAAGAAGGATCAGCCGAGTGGTTCTTGTGGGAGAACAACTCCATTTGGCTCACTAACTTCACACACCATCAGGCTTCCAAGCAGCTCTCAAGGAAACTCAGTTTTCACACTCTATGCTTAGTGCCCTTTGAGTGCATTATCTAGGAATGAACCTGGTAGAGCATCCCACACAAACGAATGCTCCACATGCGGGTTTCACATGCCACCAACTCCACATTCACAGGCAACTTCAGCGCCACAGCCGTTTTCAGATAGCCCCCAATGCAAAGGCTCTAGACGCAAATATTGGTGTGAGAGCTAATTCAATCAAGGAAACACTGCATGTTGGTGAAGGGCATATTAAAGAAGGATCAGCCGAGTGGTTCTTGTGGGAGAACAACTCCATTTGGCTCACTAACTTCACACACCATCAGGCTTCCAAGCAGCTCTCAAGGAAACTCAGTTTTCACACTCTATGCTTAGTGCCCTTTGAGTGCATTATCTAGGAATGAACCTGGTAGAGCATCCCACACAAACGAATGCTCCACATGCGGGTTTCACATGCCACCAACTCCACATTCACAGGCAACTTCAGCGCCACAGCCGTTTTCAGATAGCCCCCAATGCAAAGGCTCTAGACGCAAATATTGGTGTGAGAGCTAATTCAATCAAGGAAACACTGCATGTTGGTGAAGGGCATATTGAAGAAGGATCAGCCGAGTGGTTCTTGTGGGAGAACAACTCCATTTGGCTCACTAACTTCACACACCATCAGGCTTCCAAGCAGCTCTCAAGGAAACTCAGTTTTCACACTCTATGCTTAGTGCCCTTTGTGTGCCTAGGACTGAAATGAAGTTTGGTCAGCATCCCACACAAACGAATGCTCCACATGCGGGTTTCACATGCCACCAACTCCACATTCACAGGCAACTTCAGCGCCACAGCCGTTTTCAGATAGCCCTCAATGCAAAGGCTCTAGACGCAAATATTGGTGTGAGAGCTAATTCAATCAAGGAAACACTGCATGTTGGTGAAGGGCATATTGAAGAAGGATCAGCCGAGTGGTTCTTGTGGGAGAACAACTCCATTTGGCTCACTAACTTCACACACCATCAGGCTTCCAAGCAGCTCTCAAGGAAACTCAGTTTTCACACTGTATGCTTAGTGCCCTTTGAGTGCATTATCTAGGAATGAACCTGGTAGAGCATCCCACACAAACGAATGCTCCACATGCGGGTTTCACATGCCACCAACTCCACATTCACAGGCAACTTCAGCGCCACAGCCGTTTTCAGATAGCCCCCAATGCAAAGGCTCTAGACGCAAATATTGGTGTGAGAGCTAATTCAATCAAGGAAACACTGCATGTTGGTGAAGGGCATATTAAAGAAGGATCAGCCGAGTGGTTCTTGTGGGAGAACAACTCCATTTGGCTCACTAACTTCACACACCATCAGGCTTCCAAGCAGCTCTCAAGGAAACTCAGTTTTCACACTCTATGCTTAGTGCCCTTTGAGTGCATTATCTAGGAATGAACCTGGTAGAGCATCCCACACAAACGAATGCTCCACATGCGGGTTTCACATGCCACCAACTCCACATTCACAGGCAACTTCAGCGCCACAGCCGTTTTCAGATAGCCCCCAATGCAAAGGCTCTAGACGCAAATATTGGTGTGAGAGCTAATTCAATCAAGGAAACACTGCATGTTGGTGAAGGGCATATTGAAGAAGGATCAGCCGAGTGGTTCTTGTGGGAGAACAACTCCATTTGGCTCACTAACTTCACACACCATCAGGCTTCCAAGCAGCTCTCAAGGAAACTCAGTTTTCACACTCTATGCTTAGTGCCCTTTGTGTGCCTAGGACTGAAATGAAGTTTGGTCAGCATCCCACACAAACGAATGCTCCACATGCGGGTTTCACATGCCACCAACTCCACATTCACAGGCAACTTCAGCGCCACAGCCGTTTTCAGATAGCCCTCAATGCAAAGGCTCTAGACGCAAATATTGGTGTGAGAGCTAATTCAATCAAGGAAACACTGCATGTTGGTGAAGGGCATATTGAAGAAGGATCAGCCGAGTGGTTCTTGTGGGAGAACAACTCCATTTGGCTCACTAACTTCACACACCATCAGGCTTCCAAGCAGCTCTCAAGGAAACTCAGTTTTCACACTCTATGCTTAGTGCCCTTTGAGTGCATTATCTAGGAATGAACCTGGTAGAGCATCCCACACAAACGAATGCTCCACATGCGGGTTTCACATGCCACCAACTCCACATTCACAGGCAACTTCAGCGCCACAGCCGTTTTCAGATAGCCCTCAATGCAAAGGCTCTAGACGCAAATATTGGTGTGAGAGCTAATTCAATCAAGGAAACACTGCATGTTGGTGAAGGGCATATTGAAGAAGGATCAGCCGAGTGGTTCTTGTGGGAGAACAACTCCATTTGGCTCACTAACTTCACACACCATCAGGCTTCCAAGCAGCTCTCAAGGAAACTCAGTTTTCACACTCTATGCTTAGTGCCCTTTGAATGCATTATCAAGGAATGAACCTGGTAGAGCATCCCACACAAACGAATGCTCCACATGCGGGTTTCACATGCCACCAACTCCACATTCACAGGCAACTTCAGCGCCACAGCCGTTTTCAGATAGCCCCCAATGCAAAGGCTCTAGACGCAAATATTGGTGTGAGAGCTAATTCAATCAAGGAAACACTGCATGTTGGTGAAGGGCATATTGAAGAAGGATCAGCCAGAGTGGTTCTTGTGGGAGAACAACTCCATTTGGCTCACTAACTTCACACACCATCAGGCTTCCAAGCAGCTCTCAAGGAAACTCAGTTTTCACACTCTATGCTTAGTGCCCTTTGAGTGCATTATCTAGGAATGAACCTGGTAGAGCATCCCACACAAACGAATGCTCCACATGCGGGTTTCACATGCCACCAACTCCACATTCACAGGCAACTTCAGCGCCACAGCCGTTTTCAGATAGCCCTCAATGCAAAGGCTCTAGACGCAAATATTGGTGTGAGAGCTAATTCAATCAAGGAAACACTGCATGTTGGTGAAGGGCATATTGAAGAAGGATCAGCCGAGTGGTTCTTGTGGGAGAACAACTCCATTTGGCTCACTAACTTCACACACCATCAGGCTTCCAAGCAGCTCTCAAGGAAACTCAGTTTTCACACTCTATGCTTAGTGCCCTTTGAGTGCCTAGGACTGAAATGAAGTTTGGTCAGCATCCCACACAAACGAATGCTCCACATGCGGGTTTCACATGCCACCAACTCCACATTCACAGGCAACTTCAGCGCCACAGCCGTTTTCAGATAGCCCTCAATGCAAAGGCTCTAGACGCAAATATTGGTGTGAGAGCTAATTCAATCAAGGAAACACTGCATGTTGGTGAAGGGCATATTGAAGAAGGATCAGCCGAGTGGTTCTTGTGGGAGAACAACTCCATTTGGCTCACTAACTTCACACACCATCAGGCTTCCAAGCAGCTCTCAAGGAAACTCAGTTTTCACACTGTATGCTTAGTGCCCTTTGAGTGCATTATCTAGGAATGAACCTGGTAGAGCATCCCACACAAACGAATGCTCCACATGCGGGTTTCACATGCCACCAACTCCACATTCACAGGCAACTTCAGCGCCACAGCCGTTTTCAGATAGCCCCCAATGCAAAGGCTCTAGACGCAAATATTGGTGTGAGAGCTAATTCAATCAAGGAAACACTGCATGTTGGTGAAGGGCATATTAAAGAAGGATCAGCCGAGTGGTTCTTGTGGGAGAACAACTCCATTTGGCTCACTAACTTCACACACCATCAGGCTTCCAAGCAGCTCTCAAGGAAACTCAGTTTTCACACTCTATGCTTAGTGCCCTTTGAGTGCATTATCTAGGAATGAACCTGGTAGAGCATCCCACACAAACGAATGCTCCACATGCGGGTTTCACATGCCACCAACTCCACATTCACAGGCAACTTCAGCGCCACAGCCGTTTTCAGATAGCCCCCAATGCAAAGGCTCTAGACGCAAATATTGGTGTGAGAGCTAATTCAATCAAGGAAACACTGCATGTTGGTGAAGGGCATATTGAAGAAGGATCAGCCGAGTGGTTCTTGTGGGAGAACAACTCCATTTGGCTCACTAACTTCACACACCATCAGGCTTCCAAGCAGCTCTCAAGGAAACTCAGTTTTCACACTCTATGCTTAGTGCCCTTTGTGTGCCTAGGACTGAAATGAAGTTTGGTCAGCATCCCACACAAACGAATGCTCCACATGCGGGTTTCACATGCCACCAACTCCACATTCACAGGCAACTTCAGCGCCACAGCCGTTTTCAGATAGCCCTCAATGCAAAGGCTCTAGACGCAAATATTGGTGTGAGAGCTAATTCAATCAAGGAAACACTGCATGTTGGTGAAGGGCATATTGAAGAAGGATCAGCCGAGTGGTTCTTGTGGGAGAACAACTCCATTTGGCTCACTAACTTCACACACCATCAGGCTTCCAAGCAGCTCTCAAGGAAACTCAGTTTTCACACTCTATGCTTAGTGCCCTTTGAGTGCATTATCTAGGAATGAACCTGGTAGAGCATCCCACACAAACGAATGCTCCACATGCGGGTTTCACATGCCACCAACTCCACATTCACAGGCAACTTCAGCGCCACAGCCGTTTTCAGATAGCCCCCAATGCAAAGGCTCTAGACGCAAATATTGGTGTGAGAGCTAATTCAATCAAGGAAACACTGCATGTTGGTGAAGGGCATATTGAAGAAGGATCAGCCGAGTGGTTCTTGTGGGAGAACAACTCCATTTGGCTCACTAACTTCACACACCATCAGGCTTCCAAGCAGCTCTCAAGGAAACTCAGTTTTCACACTCTATGCTTAGTGCCCTTTGAGTGCATTATCTAGGAATGAACCTGGTAGAGCATCCCACACAAACGAATGCTCCACATGCGGGTTTCACATGCCACCAACTCCACATTCACAGGCAACTTCAGCGCCACAGCCATTTTCAGATAGCCCTCAATGCAAAGGCTCTAGACGCAAATATTGGTGTGAGAGCTAATTCAATCAAGGAAACACTGCATGTTGGTGAAGGGCATATTGAAGAAGGATCAGCCGAGTGGTTCTTGTGGGAGAACAACTCCATTTGGCTCACTAACTTCACACACCATCAGGCTTCCAAGCAGCTCTCAAGGAAACTCAGTTTTCACATTCTATGCTTAGTGCCCTTTGAGTGCCTAGGACTGAAATGAAGTTTGGTCAGCATCCCACACAAACGAATGCTCCACATGCGGGTTTCACATGCCACCAACTCCACATTCACAGGCAACTTCAGCGCCACAGCCGTTTTCAGATAGCCCTCAATGCAAAGGCTCTAGACGCAAATATTGGTGTGAGAGCTAATTCAATCAAGGAAACACTGCATGTTGGTGAAGGGCATATTGAAGAAGGATCAGCCGAGTGGTTCTTGTGGGAGAACAACTCCATTTGGCTCACTAACTTCACACACCATCAGGCTTCCAAGCAGCTCTCAAGGAAACTCAGTTTTCACACTCTATGCTTAGTGCCCTTTGAGTGCATTATCTAGGAATGAACCTGGTAGAGCATCCCACACAAACGAATGCTCCACATGCGGGTTTCACATGCCACCAACTCCACATTCACAGGCAACTTCAGCGCCACAGCCGTTTTCAGATAGCCCCCAATGCAAAGGCTCTAGACGCAAATATTGGTGTGAGAGCTAATTCAATCAAGGAAACACTGCATGTTGGTGAAGGGCATATTAAAGAAGGATCAGCCGAGTGGTTCTTGTGGGAGAACAACTCCATTTGGCTCACTAACTTCACACACCATCAGGCTTCCAAGCAGCTCTCAAGGAAACTCAGTTTTCACACTCTATGCTTAGTGCCCTTTGAGTGCATTATCTAGGAATGAACCTGGTAGAGCATCCCACACAAACGAATGCTCCACATGCGGGTTTCACATGCCACCAACTCCACATTCACAGGCAACTTCAGCGCCACAGCCGTTTTCAGATAGCCCCCAATGCAAAGGCTCTAGACGCAAATATTGGTGTGAGAGCTAATTCAATCAAGGAAACACTGCATGTTGGTGAAGGGCATATTGAAGAAGGATCAGCCGAGTGGTTCTTGTGGGAGAACAACTCCATTTGGCTCACTAACTTCACACACCATCAGGCTTCCAAGCAGCTCTCAAGGAAACTCAGTTTTCACACTCTATGCTTAGTGCCCTTTGTGTGCCTAGGACTGAAATGAAGTTTGGTCAGCATCCCACACAAACGAATGCTCCACATGCGGGTTTCACATGCCACCAACTCCACATTCACAGGCAACTTCAGCGCCACAGCCGTTTTCAGATAGCCCTCAATGCAAAGGCTCTAGACGCAAATATTGGTGTGAGAGCTAATTCAATGAAGGAAACACTGCATGTTGGTGAAGGGCATATTGAAGAAGGATCAGCCGAGTGGTTCTTGTGGGAGAACAACTCCATTTGGCTCACTAACTTCACACACCATCAGGCTTCCAAGCAGCTCTCAAGGAAACTCAGTTTTCACACTCTATGCTTAGTGCCCTTTGAGTGCATTATCTAGGAATGAACCTGGTAGAGCATCCCACACAAACGAATGCTCCACATGCGGGTTTCACATGCCACCAACTCCACATTCACAGGCAACTTCAGCGAAACAGCCGTTTTCAGATAGCCCCCAATGCAAAGGCTCTAGACGCAAATATTGGTGTGAGAGCTAATTCAATCAAGGAAACACTGCATGTTGGTGAAGGGCATATTGAAGAAGGATCAGCCAAGTGGTTCTTGTGGGAGAACAACTCCATTTGGCTCACTAACTTCACACACCATCAGGCTTCCAAGCAGCTCTCAAGGAAACTCAGTTTTCACACTCTATGCTTAGTGCCCTTTGTATGGCTAGGACTGAAATGAACCTGGTAGAGCATCCCACACAAACGAATGCTCCACATGCGGGTTTCACATGCCACCAACTCCACATTCACAGGCAACTTCAGCGCCACAGCCGTTTTCAGATAGCCCCCAATGCAAAGGCTCTAGACGCAAATATTGGTGTGAGAGCTAATTCAATCAAGGAAACACTGCATGTTGGTGAAGGGCATATTGAAGAAGGATCAGCCGAGTGGTTCTTGTGGGAGAACAACTCCATTTGGCTCACTAACTTCACACACCATCAGGCTTCCAAGCAGCTCTTAAGGAAACTCAGTTTTCACACTCTATGCTTAGTGTCCTTTGAGTGCATTATCTAGGAATGAACCTGGTAGAGCATCCCACACAAACGAATGCTCCACATGCGGGTTTCACATGCCACCAACTCCACATTCACAGGCAACTTCAGCGCCACAGCCGTTTTCAGATAGCCCTCAATGCAAAGGCTCTAGACGCAAATATTGGTGTGAGAGCTAATTCAATCAAGGAAACACTGCATGTTGGTGAAGGGCATATTGAAGAAGGATCAGCCGAGTGGTTCTTGTGGGAGAACAACTCCATTTGGCTCACTAACTTCACACACCATCAGGCTTCCAAGCAGCTCTCAAGGAAACTCAGTTTTCACACTCTATGCTTAGTGCCCTTTGAGTGCATTATCTAGGAATGAACCTGGTAGAGCATCCCACACAAAGGAATGCTCCACATGCGGGTTTCACATGCCACCAACTCCACATTCACAGGCAACTTCAGCGAAACAGCCGTTTTCAGATAGCCCCCAATGCAAAGGCTCTAGACGCAAATATTGGTGTGAGAGCTAATTCAATCAAGGAAACACTGCATGTTGGTGAAGGGCATATTGAAGAAGGATCAGCCGAGTGGTTCTTGTGGGAGAACAACTCCATTTGGCTCACTAACTTCACACACCATCAGGCTTCCAAGCAGCTCTCAAGGAAACTCAGTTTTCACACTCTATGCTTAGTGCCCTTTGTATGGCTAGGACTGAAATGAACCTGGTAGAGCATCCCACACAAACGAATGCTCCACATGCGGGTTTCACATGCCACCAACTCCACATTCACAGGCAACTTCAGCGCCACAGCCGTTTTCAGATAGCCCCCAATGCAAAGGCTCTAGACGCAAATATTGGTGTGAGAGCTAATTCAATCAAGGAAACACTGCATGTTGGTGAAGGGCATATTGAAGAAGGATCAGCCGAGTGGTTCTTGTGGGAGAACAACTCCATTTGGCTCACTAACTTCACACACCATCAGGCTTCCAAGCAGCTCTTAAGGAAACTCAGTTTTCACACTCTATGCTTAGTGTCCTTTGAGTGCATTATCTAGGAATGAACCTGGTAGAGCATCCCACACAAACGAATGCTCCACATACGGGTTTCACATGCCACCAACTCCACATTCACAGGCAACTTCAGCGCCACAGCCGTTTTCAGATAGCCCTCAATGCAAAGGCTCTAGACGCAAATATTGGTGTGAGAGCTAATTCAATCAAGGAAACACTGCATGTTGGTGAAGGGCATATTGAAGAAGGATCAGCCGAGTGGTTCTTGTGGGAGAACAACTCCATTTGGCTCACTAACTTCACACACCATCAGGCTTCCAAGCAGCTCTCAAGGAAACTCAGTTTTCACACTCTATGCTTAGTGCCCTTTGAGTGCATTATCTAGGAATGAACCTGGTAGAGCATCCCACACAAAGGAATGCTCCACATGCGGGTTTCACATGCCACCAACTCCACATTCACAGGCAACTTCAGCGCCACAGCCGTTTTCAGATAGCCCTCAATGCAAAGGCTCTAGACGCAAATATTGGTGTGAGAGCTAATTCAATCAAGGAAACACTGCATGTTGGTGAAGGGCATATTGAAGAAGGATCAGCCGAGTGGTTCTTGTGGGAGAACAACTCCATTTGGCTCACTAACTTCACACACCATCAGGCTTCCAAGCAGCTCTCAAGGAAACTCAGTTTTCACACTCTATGCTTAGTGCCCTTTGAGTGCATTATCTAGGAATGAACCTGGTAGAGCATCCCACACAAACGAATGCTCCATATGCGGGTTTCACATGCCACCAACTCCACATTCACAGGCAACTTCAGCGCCACAGCCGTTTTCAGATAGCCCCCAATGCAAAGGCTCTAGACGCAAATATTGGTGTGAGAGCTAATTCAATCAAGGAAACACTGCATGTTGGTGAAGGGCATATTGAAGAAGGATCAGCCGAGTGGTTCTTGTGGGAGAACAACTCCATTTGGCTCACTAACTTCACACACCATCAGGCTTCCAAGCAGCTCTCAAGGAAACTCAGTTTTCACACTCTATGCTTAGTGCCCTTTGAGTGCATTATCTAGGAAAGAACCTGGTAGAGCATCCCACACAAACGAATGCTCCACATGCGGGTTTCACATGCCACCAACTCCACATTCACAGGCAACTTCAGCGCCACAGCCGTTTTCAGATAGCCCTCAATGCAAAGGCTCTAGACGCAAATATTGGTGTGAGAGCTAATTCAATCAAGGAAACACTGCATGTTGGTGAAGGGCATATTGAAGAAGGATCAGCCGAGTGGTTCTTGTGGGAGAACAACTCCATTTGGCTCACTAACTTCACACACCATCAGGCTTCCAAGCAGCTCTCAAGGAAACTCAGTTTTCACACTCTATGCTTAGTGCCCTTTGAATGCATTATCAAGGAATGAACCTGGTAGAGCATCCCACACAAAAGAATGCTCCACATGCGGGTTTCACATGCCACCAACTCCACATTCACAGGCAACTTCAGCGCCACAGCCGTTTTCAGATAGCCCCCAATGCAAAGGCTCTAGACGCAAATATTGGTGTGAGAGCTAATTCAATCAAGGAAACACTGCATGTTGGTGAAGGGCATATTGAAGAAGGATCAGCCGAGTGGTTCTTGTGGGAGAACAACTCCATTTGGCTCACTAACTTCACACACCATCAGGCTTCCAAGCAGCTCTCAAGGAAACTCAGTTTTCACACTCTATGCTTAGTGCCCTTTGAGTGCATTATCTAGGAATGAACCTGGTAGAGCATCCCACACAAACGAATGCTCCACATGCGGGTTTCACATGCCACCAACTCCACATTGACAGGCAACTTCAGCGCCACAGCCGTTTTCAGATAGCCCTCAATGCAAAGGCTCTAGACGCAAATATTGGTGTGAGAGCTAATTCAATCAAGGAAACACTGCATGTTGGTGAAGGGCATATTGAAGAAGGATCAGCCGAGTGGTTCTTGTGGGAGAACAACTCCATTTGGCTCACTAACTTCACACACCATCAGTCTTCCAAGCAGCTCTCAAGGAAACTCAGTTTTCACACTCTATGCTTAGTGCCCTTTGAATGCATTATCAAGGAATTAACCTGGTAGAGCATCCCACACAAACGAATGCTCCACATGCGGGTTTCACATGCCACCAACTCCACATTCACAGGCAACTTCTGCGCCACAGCCATTTTCAGATAGCCCTCAATGCAAAGGCTCTAGACGCAAATATTGGTGTGAGAGCTAATTCAATCAAGGAAACACTGCATGTTGGTGAAGGGCATATTGAAGAAGGATCAGCCGAGTGGTTCTTGTGGGAGAACAACTCCATTTGGCTCACTAACTTCACACACCATCAGGCTTCCAAGCAGCTCTCAAGGAAACTCAGTTTTCACACTCTATGCTTAGTACCCTTTGTATGGCTAGCACTGAAATGAACCTGGTAGAGCATCCCACACAAACGAATGCTCCACATGCGGGTTTCACATGCCACCAACTCCACATTCACAGGCAACTTCAGCGCCACAGCCGTTTTCAGATAGCCCTCAATGCAAAGGCTCTAGACGCAAATATTGGTGTGAGAGCTAATTCAATCAAGGAAACACTGCATGTTGGTGAAGGGCATATTGAAGAAGGATCAGCCGAGTGGTTCTTGTGGGAGAACAACTCCATTTGGCTCACTAACTTCACACACCATCAGGCTTCCAAGCAGCTCTCAAGGAAACTCAGTTTTCACACTCTATGCTTAGTGCCCTTTGAGTGCATTATCTAGGAATGAACCTGGTAGAGCATCCCACACAAACGAATGCTCCACATGCGGGTTTCACATGCCACCAACTCCACATTCACAGGCAACTTCAGCGCCACAGCCGTTTTCAGATAGCCCCCAATGCAAAGGCTCTAGACGCAAATATTGGTGTGAGAGCTAATTCAATCAAGGAAACACTGCATGTTGGTGAAGGGCATATTGAAGAAGGATCAGCCGAGTGGTTCTTGTGGGAGAACAACTCCATTTGGCTCACTAACTTCACACACCATCAGGCTTCCAAGCAGCTCTCAAGGAAACTCAGTTTTCACACTCTATGCTTAGTGCCCTTTGAATGCATTATCAAGGAATGAACCTGGTAGAGCATCCCACACAAACGAATGCTCCACATGCGGGTTTCACATGCCACCAACTCCACATTCACAGGCAACTTCAGCGCCACAGCCATTTTCAGATAGCCCTCAATGCAAAGGCTCTAGACGCAAATATTGGTGTGAGAGCTAATTCAATCAAGGAAACACTGCATGTTGGTGAAGGGCATATTGAAGAAGGATCAGCCGAGTGGTTCTTGTGGGAGAACAACTCCATTTGGCTCACTAACTTCACACACCATCAGGCTTCCAAGCAGCTCTCAAGGAAACTCAGTTTTCACACTCTATGCTTAGTGCTCTTTGTGTGCCCAGGACTGAAATGAAGCTTGGTCAGCATCCCACACAAAGGAATGCTCCACATGCGGGTTTCACATGCCACCAACTCCACATTCACAGGCAACTTCAGCGCCACAGCCGTTTTCAGATAGCCCTCAATGCAAAGGCTCTAGACGCAAATATTGATGTGAGAGCTAATTCAATCAAGGAAACACTGCATGTTGGTGAAGGGCATATTGAAGAAGGATCAGCCGAGTGGTTCTTGTGGGAGAACAACTCCATTTGGCTCACTAACTTCACACACCATCAGGCTTCCAAGCAGCTCTCAAGGAAACTCAGTTTTCACACTCTATGCTTAGTGCCCTTTGAATGCATTATCAAGGAATGAACCTGGTAGAGCATCCCACACAAACGAATGCTCCACATGCGGGTTTCACATGCCACCAACTCCACATTCACAGGCAACTTCAGCGCCACAGCCGTTTTCAGATAGCCCCCAATGCAAAGGCTCTAGACGCAAATATTGGTGTGAGAGCTAATTCAATCAAGGAAACACTGCATGTTGGTGAAGGGCATATTGAAGAAGGATCAGCCGAGTGGTTCTTGTGGGAGAACAACTCCATTTGGCTCACTAACTTCACACACCATCAGGCTTCCAAGCAGCTCTCAAGGAAACTCAGTTTTCACACTCTATGCTTAGTGCCCTTTGAGTGCATTATCTAGAAATGAACCTGGTAGAGCATCCCACAGAAACGAATGCTCCACATGCGGGTTTCACATGCCACTAACTCCACATTCACAAGCAACTTCAGCGCCACAGCCGTTTTCAGATAGCCCTCAATGCAAAGGCTCTAGACGCAAATATTGGTGTGAGAGCTAATTCAATCAAGGAAACACTGCATGTTGGTGAAGGGCATATTGAAGAAGGATCAGCCGAGTGGTTCTTGTGGGAGAACAACTCCATTTGGCTCACTAACTTCACACACCATCAGGCTTCCAAGCAGCTCTCAAGGAAACTCAGTTTTCACACTCTATGCTTAGTGCCCTTTGAGTGCATTATCTAGGAATGAACCTGGTAGAGCATCCCACACAAACGAATGCTCCACATGCGGGTTTCACATGCCACCAACTCCACATTCACAGGCAACTTCAGCGCCACAGCCGTTTTCAGATAGCCCCCAATGCAAAGGCTCTAGACGCAAATATTGGTGTGAGAGCTAATTCAATCAAGGAAACACTGCATGTTGGTGAAGGGCATATTGAAGAAGGATCAGCCGAGTGGTTCTTGTGGGAGAACAACTCCATTTGGCTCACTAACTTCACACACCATCAGGCTTCCAAGCAGCTCTCAAGGAAACTCAGTTTTCACACTCTATGCTTAGTGCCCTTTGTATGGCTAGCACTGAAATGAACCTGGTAGAGCATCCCACACAAACGAATGCTCCACATGCGGGTTTCACATGCCACCAACTCCACATTCTCAGGCAACTTCAGCGCCACAGCCGTTTTCAGATAGCCCTCAATGCAAAGGCTCTAGACGCAAATATTGGTGTGAGAGCTAATTCAATCAAGGAAACACTGCATGTTGGTGAAGGGCATATTGAAGAAGGATCAGCCGAGTGGTTCTTGTGGGAGAACAACTCCATTTGGCTCACTAACTTCACACACCATCAGGCTTCCAAGCAGCTCTCAAGGAAACTCAGTTTTCACACTCTATGCTTAGTGCTCTTTGTGTGCCCAGGACTGTTATGAAGCTTGGTCAGCATCCCACACAAACGAATGCTCCACATGCGGGTTTCACATGCCACCAACTCCACATTCACAGGCAACTTCAGCGCCACAGCCGTTTTCAGATAGCCCTCAATGCAAAGGCTCTAGACGCAAATATTGGTGTGAGAGCTAATTCAATCAAGGAAACACTGCATGTTGGTGAAGGGCATATTGAAGAAGGATCAGCCGAGTGGTTCTTGTGGGAGAACAACTCCATTTGGCTCACTAACTTCACACACCATCAGGCTTCCAAGCAGCTCTCAAGGAAACTCAGTTTTCACACTCTATGCTTAGTGCCCTTTGAATGCATTATCAAGGAATGAACCTGGTAGAGCATCCCACACAAACGAATGCTCCACATGCGGGTTTCACATGCCACCAACTCCACATTCACAGGCAACTTCAGCGCCACAGCCGTTTTCAGATAGCCCCCAATGCAAAGGCTCTAGACGCAAATATTGGTGTGAGAGCTAATTCAATCAAGGAAACACTGCATGTTGGTGAAGGGCATATTGAAGAAGGATCAGACGAGTGGTTCTTGTGGGAGAACAACTCCATTTGGCTCACTAACTTCACACACCATCAGGCTTCCAAGCAGCTCTCAAGGAAACTCAGTTTTCACACTCTATGCTTAGTGCCCTTTGAGTGCATTATCTAGGAATGAACCTGGTAGAGCATCCCACAGAAACGAATGCTCCACATGCGGGTTTCACATGCCACCAACTCCACATTCACAGGCAACTTCAGCGCCACAGCCGTTTTCAGATAGCCCTCAATGCAAAGGCTCTAGACGCAAATATTGGTGTGAGAGCTAATTCAATCAAGGAAACACTGCATGTTGGTGAAGGGCATATTGAAGAAGGATCAGCCGAGTGGTTCTTGTGGGAGAACAACTCCATTTGGCTCACTAACTTCACACACCATCAGGCTTCCAAGCAGCTCTCAAGGAAACTCAGTTTTCACACTCTATGCTTAGTGCCCTTTGAGTGCATTATCTAGGAATGAACCTGGTAGAGCATCCCACACAAACGAATGCTCCACATGCGGGTTTCACATGCCACCAACTCCACATTCACAGGCAACTTCAGCGCCACAGCCGTTTTCAGATAGCCCTCAATGCAAAGGCTCTAGACGCAAATATTGGTGTGAGAGCTAATTCAATCAAGGAAACACTGCATGTTGGTGAAGGGCATATTGAAGAAGGATCAGCCGAGTGGTTCTTGTGGGAGAACAACTCCATTTGGCTCACTAACTTCACACACCATCAGGCTTCCAAGCAGCTCTCAAGGAAACTCAGTTTTCACACTGTATGCTTAGTGCTCTTTGTGTGCCTAGGACTGAAGTGAATCTCGGTCAGCATCCCACACAAACGAATGCTCCACATACGGGTTTCACATGCCACCAACTCCACATTCACAGGCAACTTCTCGCCACAGCCGTTTTCAGATAGCCCTCAATGCAAAGGCTCTAGACGCAAATATTGGTGTGAGAGCTAATTCAATCAAGCAAACACTGCATGTTGGTGAAGGGCATATTGAAGAAGGATCAGCCGAGTGGTTCTTGTGGGAGAACAACTCCATTTGGCTCACTAACTTCACACACCATCAGGCTTCCAAGCAGCTCTCAAGGAAACTCAGTTTTCACACTCTATGCTTAGTGCCCTTTGAGTGCATTATCTAGGAATGAACCTGGTAGAGCATCACACACAAACGAATGCTCCACATGCGGGTTTCACATGCCACCAACTCCACATTCACAGGCAACTTCAGCGCCACAGCCGTTTTCAGATAGCCCTCAATGCAAAGGCTCTAGACGCAAATATTGGTGTGAGAGCTAATTCAATCAAGGAAACACTGCATGTTGGTGAAGGGCATATTGAAGAAGGATCAGCCGAGTGGTTCTTGTGGGAGAACAACTCCATTTGGCTCACTAACTTCACACACCATCAGGCTTCCAAGCAGCTCTCAAGGAAACTCAGTTTTCACACTCTATGCTTAGTGCCCTTTGAATGCATTATCAAGGAATGAACCTGGTAGAGCATCCCACACAAACGAATGCTCCACATGCGGGTTTCACATGCCACCAACTCCACATTCACAGGCAACTTCAGCGCCACAGCCGTTTTCAGATAGCCCCCAATGCAAAGGCTCTAGACGCAAATATTGGTGTGAGAGCTAATTCAATCAAGGAAACACTGCATGTTGGTGAAGGGCATATTGAAGAAGGATCAGCCGAGTGGTTCTTGTGGGAGAACAACTCCATTTGGCTCACTAACTTCACACACCATCAGGCTTCCAAGCAGCTCTCAAGGAAACTCAGTTTTCACACTCTATGCTTAGTGCCCTTTGAGTGCATTATCTAGGAATGAACCTGGTAGAGCATCCCACAGAAACGAATGCTCCACATGCGGGTTTCACATGCCACCAACTCCACATTCACAGGCAACTTCAGCGCCACAGCCGTTTTCAGATAGCCCTCAATGCAAAGGCTCTAGACGCAAATATTGGTGTGAGAGCTAATTCAATCAAGGAAACACTGCATGTTGGTGAAGGGCATATTGAAGAAGGATCAGCAGAGTGGTTCTTGTGGGAGAACAACTCCATTTGGCTCACTAACTTCACACACCATCAGGCTTCCAAGCAGCTCTCAAGGAAACTCAGTTTTCACACTCTATGCTTAGTGCCCTTTGAGTGCATTATCTAGGAATGAACCTGGTAGAGCATCCCACACAAACGAATGCTCCACATGCGGGTTTCACATGCCACCAACTCCACATTCACAGGCAACTTCAGCGCCACAGCCGTTTTCAGATAGCCCTCAATGCAAAGGCTCTAGACGCAAATATTGGTGTGAGAGCTAATTCAATCAAGGAAACACTGCATGTTGGTGAAGGGCATATTGAAGAAGGATCAGCCGAGTGGTTCTTGTGGGAGAACAACTCCATTTGGCTCACTAACTTCACACACCATCAGGCTTCCAAGCAGCTCTCAAGGAAACTCAGTTTTCACACTCTATGTTTAGTGCCCTTTGAGTGCATTATCA
>NW_026699132.1:0-49094 GCF_030435755.1 Ochotona princeps | reverse complement strand
GCTTCATAGCTTAACGTTTCCAATAGGCTGACGTTCCCCATCACGGAAAGGCGTTGTACACCACGACGGAACTTCTACTCGAGAGCGTGACTCACCAACTGTCCAGTCAGGATGAGCATCCGTTATGATCACTCTCCTTCGGATGTCATTTTGGATGCTGAAGATACAGAACGGTTCGACAGACAGGCGGTTACGAATCCAACGCGGTTCCGCACAAGGGCTGACACCCATGCACACTGCCACGAGTACAAATTTCTCAAAGTTTCAGTTTTTACGCAGCAGCTGCAAAGTCCGACTGCTGCATATGGCGGACACAACGCCATCAATCTTATTCCAGCCGACGCTTTGTCAGGGTCCTGCTGCTACAATTTCACCGAAGTACTTACGAATAGCACGGAGAAAACCGACGTCTCACCGCAGGGGGCCATAGGGCTACTCTGTAACGTCGATACGGCAGAGAGAATGATCACACAGTAGGGGGAACTACATCTCCTCGCTCTAAGGCACTGATAATCGGTATATCTCCCCGAACCCTAGGAACACTACTCATGTATTCCCACCGACTCTGATCTTCCATAATACCATCTAGTACAATTTACGGCAATATGGATGGGGACTAGCACTCTAGGCTGTGGCATCTTATGAATTAGTTGAGACTTACACTTCAAGCAAGTAGCTCTTTGTGACTGTAACATTCTATCGAACAAGAGCCAGTGCGAACTAGTGCACGTACTCTCTAGTATTGTAGCTAGCAGCACATAATACTCCTTCACATCCAAGCGTGCAGATTCCCCGTGTGAGCATTCTCCTGCAAAACCGGAACTGAACTGAATCGTGCTTCACGCTAGATAGCCTTGCATTGGTAGACAGCGTGATGACGCCCTCGATGCCGAGATCCGCGTGTTCAAGCCTGCTGTTCTGTGTGTTTGTGAACAATTTAGTGCGGAGTGGTATATCATTATGAAACATAGAAAAGTCGAGCTCAATCAAAGTAGCTATCGCTGACCTCCTGGACCCCATGTACAGAAAGTTCACTTCCAAAGCCTCTTTGATGCTAGAGCACCCACTGCTTAAGTGATGCTCTGGAATGAGCTTTGTAGGGACCAGGTACTGTAAAATTCACCCTTTGGGATAAGTGTAACTCGCAACCCACGTTGCTTTGCTTGCCCTCCGTAGTATACTGCTCAACCCCGATTAATTCAATATTGCCACTGCTGTCTTCGCGTGCGGCTACGCACTTCCCCACGTCATTTCTTACCCCGCACCAATTTTTTGTTCCTGTTCAGGGGGGAATGTATCGACACCAGCACAAATTTCCAGGTATTTGTCCCTACTGCTAATGGCACATTTCTCTACTGCACGCTGACACCGCTCAAGGGGCACGATCCTAGCGGATCGCTTGCATAGTGCCTTAGATGTGGTATGATTCGTACACGTTTGTTTGTGACGTTAATCGTAAGCGTCCACTGTAGTGAAAAGTCTTTTACCTCAATCGCTAACGTATATACGGCTGAAGGAATGCTTGCGTATTTGCAGACGTTTCTATGACTCTTTCGTAGCCTACGCTTCCGTGCACACGGCTCGCCCGACAATACACTACGAACATACTACTTACTTGGTCCATGTATCATCAACAGGAATGCTTTTCGAGGCTAGCATTGCTTCGTTTGGGCTCTCTAGTCTTCATCCCCAGGGTTCCTATATACGTCACACACGACCGGCATGCTTCCTCCGATGTCGATTCCAGAAAATGTTCACGCGTTCCGCGTTTGACGCTGCATCAAGTGAACGACATCACTCTTTGTCGTCGTCTGAGAACGCTCAAACCATAGGCTGCGCACGTATTCCATCAACGGAGTGCATCCGCATCGTCCCCCGGTGATCTTACTCAAAATCTTACGCCTGAGTCGCTTAAATGTATGAACACTCACGCACCACCTTCCCGTGCCTTCCTATGTGTCGTATAGAGATGCGAACATGAAAGCCAGTCAGTGTTCGGGTTCCGCAGACATTCAATCAGCCATATGTGCTTAGAGAGGAGAGATCAGTCTATAAGCTGGACACGCGTACACTATTGAGTCACTCCCGCACGACTGCGTGCCTTTTCTTTGAAATCAGTTCCTCACATCCACATACGCTTACGCATAGAAACTCCAACGAGTGCATACGGCTGTAGGTAGGAGCAGTAGCAAAAGGGCTCCAGGAACAAAAGATATATTAATTAAACGAAACGAACCTCCCTGAATCAGCTAGCCATATCTAGACACGTGTAATCATGATCCTCCCTCGTATCCTAGCGTATGTCTACCCTTATGTTTCGAGCTACGCGCTTCCTGTCACGATACATCTACGACTTACGCTGCATGCGATACGGTGTCTCCGCGTCCCCGCGTTCCACAGTCTCCATACATCAGTCAGCAATGACAGCCACTGTGGTCATTTTCAAGCCCTGGTGAGAATCCTAGTACCCAACCCTGTCGCGAAAGCCCAGAGGCTTCTTTTACAGCTCGTGTGTGAGACCGACAACCCCGCTACTTCCCCGCTACATTGTGCGCGGCCTCAAATCCATGTGTGTGCACGCTTTGCGGCGTGAGGGCATTCTCCGGCTCGTGTGCAGCTGGACAATTTCTATCATTTCTGTGCCCAATGGAATGACAACCTCTTCAGCCTCAACAACCCGGTTATCAATTTAGCTCGGGGGGTCTCGATTGCCTAGTATACCCTTTCAGTGCGTGGCAGAAGCATGCATTGGCAAGAGACTTAGCCACATCTCGCAATTCCTGCCTTCACAATGGGCTGCACATCAGGCAGTCACGGTGTCCAGCGTACGTAAATATCAATCAAACATCACCTAACGTTATGTCGATACTGCGAACTGCCTCGAAACCATTTGTGTGCGCCGAGCTCCGCGACGACCTGTTTTGCCGTGGATCCCAGGTTGGCGAAATCATGCACTATACGTATACTTTTCTGAAAAATCAAACTTGCTACCGACGGCCTAGCAGCCATGTGTGATCAAGGTCACTACGTATGTCTCACCAACTGTATAGGTGCACGTTTTAACCGCGAACAGAAGGGTATCCGCCTTTTCACCGGCGGAGCCGCAGCACAGGGAGGAAACTTCGATAATTGTTGGTTCCTGCTGGTAAAAAGTGTTGGATATAGAATACAACACCGGAATTATTTCTGCTGCCACGTTGCTTGCACGATTGCTTCTGGTAGTCTCTCAAACAAACTTCGGACTCCCTGCGGTCCTTGTCCTGCCGAACTATGGTCCGTGTGTTTACCGGTGCTGGATAGTTAGGCGTTAGCGCCACGCTTTGATCTAGCTATCTGAATGCGCCGCATAGAAGTCGCTCCGAGTTTCCATCATGCCGAAGTACAACTTATTCAAACCTCTAGACTTCTTCGCCTATGTAAAAAGCATACATGTCTCCTACCACCCTGGACGGCCTCGCTGTGATGTTTGTCGTCAACTGATCCATCGAATGCATTCTGCTGAGGTGAAAAAAAGTTTCCTGCTCTTCAAGCTTCCTACGAGCTTCTCGGGTAAACGTGAAACACTGCTCTGGATGCAGTAAAAGCATGACACTTTGAGCGCCGGGAGGCGTTTAGTTATCTCTTTGCACCCCTCAGCCTACGCATAGACCCTTGAGCGCCGTGTCACGACACGAAATCGTATGCGAGCCCTTACACAGACAATAAGGCACGCAAGTAAGAAAGGTAATTTAACGCACGGTGCAGAAGCGCTGTCCAAACAGCATCGTTGTTCGGCGACCTTGCTATTCAGTGGGCGAGCCACGTGGGGAATGTAAAATGTGATCAATCCACGATGCAGAAGCATGCACTGCAAGGGCTACTTCAAAAAGTGCCGCAACCTTTGACCCGAACGTCAGTGCTATCCTGATCGCAACTTGATATGAATTGATCTTGGTTCACAACGAATATGTGCCTCTCAGCTCATCACCCTCAAAAGCATCTGACGGTGCGACATGGACTGCCGCGGCTTAGGCTCCCATGCGAAACCATGAGCTTGATTCTAGATGTGTGCATCTGTGGAGCTGCAGTGGGCACGCGTTTGCCGCAGCTCGCATATATGTGTACATCTGAACAGACAGGGGTTTGCCTAGATTAAGAAGATGACATGTTGAGATCTATACGCCGTGTGCAGCACAGCTGTCGTTTTTCCAGTCGTTCCTCGCTCGTCTGCGTGTGACGAGCTACCTGTAGAGGGTGCTGTGAAGCATACAGCCTGTCGGCCATGCCTGAGTTTGCGCTGTCCATCCTGCACCGCGGGTAATCGGCTTCAATGCATTGTGTTCTGCTCTTTGGCAGCTACAGCGCGCCGGCAAGCATCAAACTTGAACTAACCAACGGAGCCAAGTATACGTAAGTCACTGCTATGCAAAATCTGCTGTTCACGAATAAAAGCGGCCACGTGCTAATTGTATGTTTGCGAGTGCTAGTGTATGTGTCACTATGTTATCATGCCGTGAGTGGTAGGCGGAGTTCAGATGTGGCGTTGCATTACCACGTGCGGAACGGGCAAGCGCGTCTTGTCGTCTAGGACGGATTCATCGTGGCGTTCTAGCCTAGACAGACACCTATTCAAGGACATGTGGAAGCGCGTATAACTCGCGCACGCAGAGCATTGAACTTGTGAGTGTGGACTTAACCTAGACAGCCACAGTCGGGCAGTGAGAACCTGCTCCTTGTTTCTCCTTGTGGTGCTTTTGCAGGTTTCCAGCTGAATCCTTCACGCTGAGTGAACTGCACAGCTGTTTCGATAAAGACCAGTTCAAAGGTATGGAGCACTTTTTTGCATTCTCCACTCGCTTAAAGGGGGACATTTGGATCGCACATCATGGCTCGTCACTTAGAGCAACAGCAAGGGCACGCTTATCAAGTGAATGACGCATAGAGTCTTTCATACATCGAGCATACTAGCTGCCTTCACATCTCGACACAGGTGCACTGCTATATATATATGTATATATGTGTAGTTCACCAATCATAAATGAGGACTGTGCGGGTTTGCCGCATGTACACCTTTGACACCCTGTATGACCTTGGAGGCAG
This sequence comes from Ochotona princeps, assembly GCF_030435755.1. Taxonomy (NCBI): domain Eukaryota; kingdom Metazoa; phylum Chordata; class Mammalia; order Lagomorpha; family Ochotonidae; genus Ochotona; species Ochotona princeps. The sequence goes on along the minus strand of NW_026699132.1, from coordinate 44,015 downwards.
GGTTGCACGCACATGTTTAGTGACCGCTTGGTAGTCAGACAGGCTTCAGCTGAGACATGCAAGCCAGTAAACCTTGTCTCCGTGTACACCGCCTCTGTGCCACAAGTAGGTACACTACGTCTCCGCAGCTAGATCGGGATCCCCTATACATCGAAGTCAGGATTAGTGAAACACTGTCCTGACCTTTTGCTACTCGTTGAAAGTCCCCTTAATCAGCAAGGTCACAGACTCACCCAGTGGCCACCTTCACTGCTGGTGTCTCCACTTCACAGGAATAATCCACCGTGCGTTCCTATGAGGCTGTATTATGTCTGTTGAGCCATGCACACAGAGTGTTTACGCTTCCTTCACATTCATGAAGTTGCTTGTCAAGCGCGCACCGCAAGCTCTTGGGACGTAAGGTACCACAACATTGATCCTAAACAGCCAGCTTGCACCTGCGCCTTTGCTCCGAAGTGCGGCACAACTGATATGGGAAAGGCTGTGGACGTAGCACACAAATACACATCATATCTACGCCATCATACTCAACAGACTGTGCAGGTGTACACGTCTGCGTATAAAGGCTCGCATCGTGCTACACGCCACTGTGTGTACACCCACTTGTCTGCCCCCAGCGTACGTTCCGTTGGGAGATAGGCATGCAGACAGAGGCATTTTTTGCATGCGCCAATGTTGCCGCGGAAAGCGTACGGAAAGATAGAGAGCACTTCTTTCAAATAACACAGCGCAGAACTGGTGCACCATTCCTGGTGGGCTAACGAAGTCAGATGCGGAAGGGCTCCTCTGCCGAGCACATGTTTCAGTAAAGCACCATGTGCCGGCAGAGTGCTACGCTAAGACGTCCCCGTATACGTATTATATCTGTGTATCAAGCCACGAAGACACAGACAAGTGGTTCGCATGTGTCTTCATATGCATAAAGGTGGGTGAATCTGAGATACAGAATCAGTGATCAGCAGATCGACGTACAGCTTGTGGGCTTGCGGTTAAAACTCACCGTATCTTCTGCTCTTACGCCCCTTCGCTGCCTCAAGAATATCTTCACGTGGTACCCGTTACACATGGCGAAATACGAGAAAATAGTGCGTTGCTGGATATTCACAAGAGGCGAAAAAACTTCCTGCTTTGTGCTGCTCGTGTGCATGTCTTTCTTTCCCGCTGCACAGCATTTCTAGAACACATGAAGTCGCACTCCATCGAGGCCAAACCGGGAGACGAGGATTTCTAAGGAATGCGGTACTTCGTCTTTAGTATGTGTCACGGTGGTGCCACAACAAGCAATAAACCAGAGGGGTTCACGGCAACAGTAGGCCCCGGCGCTCAATCCCCACATTCTTGCAGCGCTTGTTCTTCTCCGTTACAAAATATAGGCAAGTGCAAACGCAGATCTGGTCGGCGTAAGCACAACCGTGAGCGCTTGCAGCTTCCTCGCTGCTCCTGGACATATGTACACAACGTACTACAGAACTGACGTCTCCAACATGCCGTGATTGGAGCGCTGCAATACAAGAGTACAACAATTCGTCGGAAAGAACAGATTTCCAAGTTATGAGCCGTGGACGGCATGGCAACAGATGGGTTACGATACCACTTTACAGTGAGTGAACTCCCCGGCAGCTCGTGAAAGATCACCCGTGACTCGAGGGCAGGACTCCCCCGTGCGCGTCGACGATTTACCGTTGATTGAACTTAGCCAACTCGTCTAGATGATGAAGTGGCACCGGACTCACGCGGGCTTGCCGACAGGGTGGACAACGAGGTGAAATCTCATACTCTAGAATTGTAGCGGACTACGCATGGTTAGATGCGCTGACCCGTGACATTACTGAGTATAACTGCATCGCACAAAGGATCTGCATTAGCAGTGTGTGCCGGCTCAACGGCTTGGTGCTGCACGGCAATACAGCGAAAGACATACCCGCAAGAATTGTCAGGTAGGAACAGGCAGGCAATTGCGAAGCCATGTGTTATCGACCAGGTGTCCAAATAGCACGAACGTGACCGTGCACCCCCCCACTCCTTTGTATGTCGCCGCCTGCATACACCATTGCTCATAAAAACTGGACGAGTCCTACCCTCACCAGCTGGTAGCACATACTCACAGGTGAACCACAGCGACATCCGCAACTATATATGCCACCAATTCGTGGTTCACCGAAACTAGCGTACACATCCAATAGCTGGCACTTGTGGACAACAGACGAACGCACAAAGCCGCCCTTACAGGAGCGTGTTAGGTGTGCTCTAAGCGCTTCTTCGATTGTTACCATCCGGTTACATGTTTCTCTTTCCACTTCTCAGTTCAACTTTGCTCTAATGAGCCGCGTGCTCCAGCATTGCAGTGGCGTTGCGCGGTGATTACAAATGCAGTGTAGAGTGCTCATGGCCATGCTAGTAGGCGCGCCGGTCACGAAGGCCTCCATGGGTCTGAATTCTGACGCCACCAGACTTTAAAACCGCTGAAGCATGTAAGTATCGTGGGCCATCGACGTTGTTCCTCTATTCGTATCTGCTATCATCGTATATATGTAAGGATACTGCCAAAAGCGACATAGCCACGCTTTCTCCCTATATCCCCGCGCTTAGCCATTGCTGATGAGGCGAATCCCGCGAATGCAAGCAGCATATAGCGTGGTCACTTTGATCAAGCGTGATCTAATACCCTACAAGAGCTGTAGGCCCCTTGTCGCAAGCTTCCACGCAGTAAGTGGAAGCGTGCCTCATGAGACAACGCCCCCCTCAGTGATGGTGGAACGTTCATAAAGCGAACCCATCATGATCTGAACTTTTAACAAGAGTAGCATTTAGACGGCATGCCGGACGATGCCCTACCCTGATACATCAGCGCCGTATGCGGACAGCTACATATTTAAGTGCTCAATCCCAGTACGCACGGGGACACGCACGGACCGACAACACGTGAACAGAAGACCACGCGCCCCATCATAACTTCTCTGACGCACCGTACAGTTGGACAGTGGGCATGTGCATATCATCTGCTCCAAAACCCATTACTATAAAGCCTATACCACAGTACTGCTGTGTAAATGGACGGTTGCCAGGCGTCTAGTGTTCTTCAGGCAAGAATGCTAAATTTGTACAAGAAGATGAAAGCTAGGACCGGGTTTTATCCATCGACCGCACGTACATATGCTGTCTTCATAATCATAAAACCGGCCAATAAAGCCCCTATCATCTGCCCTTGCGATGTTACAGCAGAAGTGTCGCTACCACACGAAGTCTCTGCACAATCGGATACATGGCTTCCATTTACTGCCGATGTATCGTATATCATTCGCGTTCATTGCTAGCGTCTACCCAGAAAAGGCACCCGTGCTACCGCTCTTGCTTTCGCGCTGAGCCTGCTGCGTTTCCGTGCGTCGCGGTGCTGCGAGTGCAACGGGTTCTGATAATGCCGTACGGTTGATACAACGCTTTAGCGCCTTTAATCCACACGTCGTTCGGGTGACGATAGCCGTATTTCTACAGCCCTTCTCTGTGACTCCAGGGGACGCAGACGGATCAGATTACGACCTTGCGCACAGCCAACCTTCCGCGTAGACACCACGTGAGAAGACATTTTTGCTAGTATACACAAAACAGCCAGATATCCTCTAAGCTGGCAAATGCCCCTCTCGACTGCAAGCACAAGCAGAGATTTTGTATATCGTGGTATAGAAGTTCACCGAGTTACAATGGCGAGGGCTGTCACTACTTCGCGTGACATCTGTGGACCACACCGCCAATCTAACCGTGGCATGTTGTTCAGAGTTAAACATGCGAGGGGCGCACACTCCATACATGATACGCTACAAGTTCGATACGACGCGACAACTCCCTTCGTGTAGTAAGGATCCTCGCAGATTTCAGCTCGTCAAAGACTAAAACGCTCCACCAGCGCTGGCAGCATCACAAGAAAATACCCACTGTGCACCGAGTGCTTCACTGCATGTATTGAAGTTTCCTTCCCAACAATTTACAATTCTCATCAAGAATAACGGCACTCATAAAGCCGTTACATACGCTCTTAGTTTCCAAATACCCCTACAGCTTCAAATGTTTGACACCTGCTTTCGTATTAATTCTCCGAAACAAGTGTAGTCAGCTTCAACATTCTTGGTACTCTCCGTTTTTCTGCGATAGTTACATCTCGGTCCTGACAAGCACAGGAAAAATTCCCATATCTGAGGAATCGACAGTCCATGCGCCATCAGAACGGAGGCGCACACCCGAGAAGTGCTGCGGGTGGCGTGGGAGTTTTTCGGCACTCACTCGACCGTTAGCTACGGTCTTATTTCCCGGATCCCACCACAGTTACAACTGTTTCAGACACCGACTTCTGTGTAGATTCTCCGAAATACGTATCCTCAGCTGCATTCCTCTTGAAATTCTCCGCTGTTCCAGCAAACATTACACAGAAAGCTCCTTTATGCGAAGACGTGCCCCTACATGTGCGTCCATATGAAGTCGTGGACGAGAATTATTCTGTCGGTGGCGTTGATATCGCTTGCACCGGCACAAGAGCATTACGGTCAGAAAAAGAGGGAAGTCCGCGTGTGGTGCTGCTCCATCGAGAGCACATCAACCCCCTAAAGAGGATGCGACCGAGACAACATCGTCCTGTCCATATTATTTTATCATATGTCATCGTCATATATCATCTGTAAGATCCACCAGCTTGACCTTATCCATCGCCACCGCCGTTACCCCCTTTTCGACAGTAATCTGGGCCTGTAAAGAAGCAGAAGGAGCAGCAGTATCAGGCGAGCCAACACAGCAGCCGGTCGATACGCCAAACAGGTCCAAAAGAAAAAAAAGTGGTGATGGAGTGGACAGGGTCGACCTTCAGCAATTGAAGAATCCAATGGATCTTCACGCAGGATGAACGCTATCATGGTCCTTCATTCATACGCACTACCACTGCCATGCAGTGAGGAAACGTGGGATGCGACTAACAGCGTATTCAATAGCCTCACCTGACATTTGCAGGAGACACAAGCAGTGGGTGAGCGTTTGAAAGAGGCACACATAGACCCGCAGAGACTTCGCAACAAATACACAGGCGAAAGACATCAATCATCTGCTGACAAAAATTACGTATAGGACTTCCGCCCCATAAACGGGAAAGCGCTAAGATAAAACCTCATGCTCTATGTCAGCAACATTCGTGTCCGAAACACGGGCAATGCAGGCTCCCTTGTGTATGGGCTTGTGCGTGTACGCATACGCTTATGTATACGGTACACGCTAATAGATGCCAACCGTTCAGCCATCTATATTTTATGCGCTTTGGTTGGACGTCACCTATAATTCCAATGACCAATATCAGGTAGCGTGTGGCAGACGAAATGTTCACGCGTAAGAAGATCGCATACATCTGTGTGTCGCTCATGATCTCAAGCCGTCTCGAAAACCGTTCACGAACAGACTACTGCATCCCGCATAGAGATATCTCCACACGCCAATGACTTACATAAGTCGCGTGTCAGACAGCACCACCATGTGATGCATTGGTATAGCCACTAACACCGTCAAGCGCTTACAGGTGCATCCGTTGAAACTCCTGAGAACAGAGAAACCTTCGTTCCGGGCTTAAACGCCGGCAGGCCTGCATACAAACGGCAGAAATCGAGATACACACGGTATCCCGATGATGCTGCTTTATTTCACAACACGTCTAGTGGGATGCGGAGTCACATTCACGGCGGAAAAATTCTGTCGAGATACCCACAGCACACAGTGCCACGCAGCATTAGCTTCAAGCTCAGCTCGCGAAAGCAGTTGGCGTGGACTCAGAGAAACTGACAGAAAAAACGTATACTTCTAGCGGTGGACGGAAGAGCAAAAAAGCATCACCATCAGTGTGAGTCTCCATACAAACACACACACACACACACACATAGACCCACACGGACCTACACACGCACACACACACATCTGCATTTTTTACCCTGCAGGTCAGTTACTAAGGGGTGCCGAGACACTTTCCCAGCCGACAATACGGCGAGGCTTGAGACGACTCCACACATCTGCTGGAGAGTAGCGCGAGGTTGTCTTCATCATTCTCCATAAAGCGTGCAATGCCTACAGTGGGTCCAGTGACTGATGATTTACATACGAAATGCTTTTTGTGCCTTCGTCTCACAACCCCAAAAAAATTCTCCTGAAAATAATATCGATGCTTTCCGGTAGTTATTTTGTTGATTGACACTTTCTGAAACACTTGCTGGACACTGCTGCTACTGATTCAACTGCTGATGCATTCCCATTCCTGCTCTGCTTTTCATCCTGTTGCTGTTAGTCCTCCTGCTCGTGTATGCGTTCTACTAGCCCTACTACTAGCCTAGTATGCCTTTCTCGTGCCTGCGTTCGCAATCGTTGATACTCCAGTCAAGCACGTTTTAGGAGAAGCTGCGTACTACGCGACGGTACAAGCATAAAAGTATCTTCTCACACGTATGAGACACAACATGAACGAATGCACAATTGACACCATGAAGTGTTCGTATACTCATACGCGCACATCACTAACCCCCTCCTTCTCAAACTAACGACTGAACAGATGTGAAACAATACGGCAGATGTGAGCAGACGTGACGATTATACTTACGGGTGTTGTGCTGTGTCTGTTGCGGGTGTGTTCGTCTGTTCGTTTGTGTACGCGTGCGTATGCAACGCTACTCCACGAATACGCCCAACAGCTCATTCTTGAGCTCACCACCGTTTCGTCACAGACGCGTAGAGTACGCCAGAATATATTAAAACAACAAATACATGGGACCCGCCGGAGACAGACGCCCATTATTACGCGCGCTAATCTAAGAGAGATACAAAGCGTACGCGCAGCCTTCCTTCCTACAGTCGTGAAGTCTGCGAAGTGCCACACAGACTTCCGCAGCCGACGAATGAAGAGAACAACGTTTATTGTTCTTGATAGTAACAAAACATTATCCTCTCACATACTACTCACCTCTGTAGGGGCAGCCAGCGCAGCGAAAGGCATCTCCGAGGTAGCACTGCAGAATAGCAAAGCAGCAAGCGGAGAGAAGAATAATACGAATGGGTATACAGGGAGACCATCAGTCAACATAATGGAAATCACTAGAGGGAGACCACCTATCACATTGAGGCACACAATCGCTGATAGCTGTACACCACACCCCCGTGAGCTGTTTTTGGCTGCGCGGTAGTAGACTACCTACTACCAATAGATGCGATCAGGAAACAAACGTAAGAAAAGTACACTCTTAACCCCCAACAACAACACGACATAAAGCAGCACACTACCCCTGCACATGCGCGCATATCCGTAAAGCGATAAGAACGCCGGTTCAACTTTTTATGCGCATCCCAGACCCCCACACGTAAGGGCGCAGCAACATATATACCACATATGACACGTACATACGTATATAAATGTACATATACGAACGATGCGTATACCCGCAGCACCATTGTGTATGTTCACTGCAACGTCTACGAAGCCAAAACATGTGAGGCAAAGAATTGATATCATACACAGTACAGCAGACTTCTTCTGTGGAAAAACGCACATATATTTAAGAATTATAAACAGCGACTACAGAAGAGTTCTAAGCACCATATCGGTGGACGCGCGATAGAACAAAGTTCATCTGTATATACGCACATACATTTGTAACGAAATACGGCTACAACAGAAGTATCTACGCTCCACATCGCGGTATAATGATGACCAGTCAAATAAGGCCTATCGAGTACTACTTGCTTCACGTGCTCCCACGCATCCTGAGAAACGAAAAGAAAGAAACATAGAGCTTTCGAGGGTCTTCACACGAGCGCTCGTAAAAACACAAAAGATGGACTACAAGGATTAAAACAGCACAGTAGGTCTTCACTACATATCAACAGTCATTCAAAACTGCTGTAAAAACGCCTCCCCACCCCCGTAAGCGACCAGGCAGGCAGCCGTCCTAAAAATCAGTCGCTCAGATTGCGTGGCAAAACTGCGAATACAAGACACGTCTACAATTGCTGCACTCTTCGGACAGGAGCAGATGGTGAGATATTCACAAACAAATGCCATAGAAATGCGCAAGTGTAAACCAGCACACCAGCTGAGGTGAACAGAAAGCCGTTTGTGCAAGTGGTGGTGGTGGTCTGCGAGTCATGTACGCGCGCGAAGAAGGTACTTGCGATTCGCATTATGCTGGACATACACGAGCAGATAAAATTCTTACACTCGGTAGCAGCTGTAATGCACAAACAGTTTCTTCCTCACCGTCCTTCCCGAAAAAATTAGCAATGGACGTCTTACGAAGGAGTTTGTGGACGCAATGAAAGTACCAACAGACGTCCTATATGCGGGCTCTGTGAGTACACTGCAGTGCAATTAAGATACGAATACGACTTCCCGCCAACTGGAAGAAGTCAGTATGCACTGTTGCCGACACCAAATACCATTTACATATACTGATGCGCTCCCGCGCACACGTGTAGTAAATAGAATGCTACTGCACTCGAACCTACGTGTATGCACAGGCCCATACACGCTGGACATCTGAGCTAGAAGAGGGCAGAGGCACAAGATATATCGATTCTCCCCCACCCCCCTTCAGACAAAAATGCGTAGAATGCAAGCAACGAAAAGTTGCGGGGTGCTATCAATCATCTTGACTGCTCAGATTACTCCTCTGACACCAATAACGGAGAGCTCACCAAAGTAGTAGAACAACATCTGCTCGTTCATGCGCCTCAACACATTGCAGCAAAAACGGGTATGACCAGTAAGAAAAAAATGTTTTTCCCTCTCTCTCTTTTTTTCTCTCGTTTTCGCAGAAACGGCACTGAACACTACACCAATGTCTCTCTATGTATATACTACATGTACGTGTATAATTGCTGAAGAAGTTATATTGCGGCGATCACCAAGAGTATACATTGTGTCGCAGCTGCGCACGATTAATCTGCGTCATAGCTGACGCCTAGAACAATTCTTCGTATCAGTAATAATACTAGCAGTCATAATAGCAGTAATAATCCTAGCAGTAGTAGTAGTGGTATGATTAGTAGTAATACTAGAAGCTGTAGTAATAGTATTGACACTTACAGAGACAATGGCGATAATAATAAGAGTAGTAGTAATAGTGGCAGTAGTACTGGTAGTAGTTATAATAGTAGTAGTAGTCGCAATAATAATCAGAGTAGAAGTATACTCGTGGAAGCATAAATAGAAGGTGTAGTACGAATAGTTGTACAAGAACTGAACGCAGCAGTAGTAGTTGTTGTTGTAGTAGTATCCTCACTGTGTGTGACAAGGCCCCCTGTGTCCCCGTGAGCTCTTTTAACGCTCCGTCTTCCGCTGTTGCTGTGACGTTGTCACTGGATCTGCAACCAATAGTACTCGTAGAGAATGCTCACTCCTCGGCACATGTGATATATTGTGGAAGGCTAACTGTGGTAGTGAACTCACCGAACCACACGAAGAGCGTATTTCTCCGCTCTCAAGCATTTTACGTCTGGTTTCTCTCTCTTCTGCTTCTTCTCTCTCCTTCCGTCCACAGGTACAATTGGCACATGCTTTCGGTCTTGATGCGCAGCTTGATCTATCTGAAAATAAGTATTTCTCAACACACGGAGGCTGCACTTCTAAACAGCACCAACACAAGGAAAACGTGATATCCACTACATTCATGCAAACAGAAGCCTCGCAGAGACGGAAACAAATGTATGTACGGAGAACTCTATGCAAATATACACTAAATACAGAAGAAGTAAAGCTTCTCATGAGAAAGTTTATATCACATCCAGTCTCAGAAAGAAGTATTACACAGAAAGAGAAAGCAGTCTGTAGCAGCGTGCGCCAGTCAAGCACAGAGGGCGCGGTGTATGTATATCACTGGGTAGCCTTAAGTGCATCTGCAGTGGGCATAGCCTTTATATAGGTTTCACACTCGCGCATGGAGAAGAGATGTTTTCCCTCATATATATAGATACCAAAAGTTCATACAGACTAATAGGACAACACTACTCAACGAGAAAGCAACATGTTGAATATCAATGTGAAGCTTTTTGTGCATCTGCAATGGGCATAGTTTTCACTTTCATGTATATAGGTTTCAGGCTCGCGCATGACATAGCCACCAAAACTTCATACAGACCAATAAGATAGCACTACTCACCGAGAAAGCAACACGCTTGCATCAAATTCAACAGAATGGCGCGCTGCCAGTATATGAAGCTCCACCACTCACAGCAGAACATATGCATCTCCATATATATGTATGTATATACAACACCACTGACACAAACACACACACACACGTACAATGCAGAAACACTGCGAGCGTTTCTATGCACATATGTTTGGACCCCAGTTGTCTTCGAGTAGAAGAGTGGGACAGTACTGAAAAACTTGGAAGTCTTCACGCTTGTCTCACGTTCAAATGTTTGCCACGCTAGCAAGCTAGCAATGTACACCCCCAACTCACTTCTGTACATACACGTCTCCATGTGGACGCATACATCTCATACATGGATATAGAAACACACGAGCACAATTCAAGAACACATTTTGCCAAGCTCCCATGAAAATGTACAAATACACCAACACAATTCAGAAACATCTTCTGCTGCCTCTCCAATCTACAATTACAAGAAGTGTCTAATTTACACGAGAAAAGCAACAATTCACAATGCAGAGAGAGAATCTCTTGTTAGCGAGATACCCCAGCAGCAACAGCAACCGCCGTGGCATTAGCCATCACCATCTAGAAGCACAGGGATAAAGCCTACATACATATATAGATATATGTATTATGTATTGTCATATGTAAATATATCAAGTATTATGTATTGTTACACGCATAGATATATATATATACAGTATCCTATATTATTAGAATTCTATGTGTATATGAATGGGCCGTGTCATGACAGAATAATCCCCATAGAGCGAGAAACAGAGACAGAGACAGCTGCAGCACCATACCTAGTGCACCGTACGTAATTTAACCCTATATAAATATATATTTATATACAATTACATACATGCATACATACATACATATTTACATATTTGGTGCACCGTACGTAATTTAACCCTATATAAATATATATTTATATACAATTACATACATGCATACATACATACATATTTACATATTTGGTTATCTAGTATAGTGCATAATACATCGTATGACCCCATACATCTATGGTCATATATATAAATATATGCCTATTCAAAAATATCAAACGTAGTGCCTAGGAACTGTTACCATACCTATGAATATACACATACATAACATATGTATATATATAAAAATATATATATATATATGTCATGTATAGGCTTACTTCGTTATCTACTGTAGTGAACAGTAGGTACCATGACCCCACATAAATTAATATATATATATATATTTATACATATGCATATATATATTTATATGTATGCAACTCTGGATCTTATTTCACACACAGTATACACATATCTCTCTCCCGGCTCACTGACTTTCCTTTTCGTCTAAGTAACATTGTAACTTACACGAAGAACAATACCACTAAAAAATGAAGGCAGTAGCGCACGTTCACTTACCCTTGCCAAGAGGCACGTAGGTTTCACTTTCTTCGATTAAAGCGGATTCATCAATCAAGTCTGCTTCTGACGTAGGGCCTCCCGACGTGTTTGCAGTCACAGCACCGTTGCTAACGACTTGATATGTGCCGGGTTCCCACGACGGTTTCTTTCCACACCATTTCAAAGTGAAATTCTGTGCAACAATCACACACATAGACACACTCAGACAGGCAGCGCAGTCATATTTCCTCGTACACAACAAAAACACAGATATAAATAAGAAGGGGTAATACACAGAAAACGTACATATATAGCTATATATACAAACTCTACCCACATACATATATAGAGAGAGAGCCCCAACGGATGGTGCACAGACGACATTCAGGGAAACATACTAAAAACAATAAGCAACTGTTGAAAATGCTGTAGTGGATGACAATGACATAAGGATGATGTACACAGGAAAAGAAAGAACAACACACAGACGCCGAGTATGCATACAGAATGAAGAAAACATAGGTGACGTATTTTCATGCGGCTAGGAGGTATAAGAGACTCAAACGACATATACGCATATATAGAGAGAGAATGACACCCAATTTCAACATACGCATAAGGAAAGACTACCCACACACACAGGACGTATACCTAATCATAGAAAACAACACACATGTGACGTGTATCTAGTTACCTATATCTACACAGAGAAAACAACTCAAACAGATACATATATTTACATTGAATAATTTACAGATATACGTATACATATACACAGAAATAAATATATCTATACATTAGATCTATATGTAGGAAAGAAGCCAGACGTGATGTGACGTAGACGTAGACTCAAAAGTAACGGGTGTGTGTCTGTGGGTGTGCGTGTGTGTGTGTGTGTGTTTGAGTGCTTGCATAGCCCTCTGCTGCGTTGTTTGCGCGGACTTCCTGTGTTACCACAGTAGCACGCCTGAATTCTGTCTAGACTCTCCCTCAGAAGCATAGATCATATTTACAGTCGATTGCAAAAAGGGCTACTGCAGAATTCATCCGTCCACGCAAACACCGGAAATAGAGAAAGAAACAACAGAAGACACTTTTCCCCGTCCACACGGTTTCGGCTTCTTCCTCCTCTCCTCTCAGCCCACCCTTCCCCAGCTTGCGACTGCGCGCCCGCTGCTGTGTGCTGTGCGAGAGGCTAATATACAGTGCAACACTGCTCCCGGTGAACACACAGAGTGATACACAGCGACGCACGCACATAAACACACAGAGGGTAGCTGTGCTGCCAAGCAGCAGTTGCAGCGTGTTTGTCTTTCTGACAGATGTTCCAAAGAATGTTTCCAGACGACATGAGGCGGGTGGGGCGGGGGAATGGGTACCAAGGCTCCGTAAAAATGCGTACAGACTGAGAGTCACTGTGGTACCCATTGTCGCAGGCAACAGCCATCAGCACAAAAAATTGTCTGGTAATTATATGAATATATATAATGAAGAGAAGCGTACTTTCGTGAAGGTGTCGTCTTGAAGAAAACTACGCAGTATGTCCGGTAATTCGTTATCAGTCGCAGCAACGAAGCCGCTGTACGCTAGTAGTCGCCGAAACTTTCGGTATGAAGCCTATGAAGAGGAAAAAAACACAAGCGCGCACCTTCATGATCATCACACGTGCATAAAATCATGATTGCACACATCTTTATACATAACATGGTTGGTATGCATACACATATATATATATATATATATATATATAATATCTACGACTGTCCATGTATTTGTGCGCAGTTGAGAGAGAAATGCAACGCGTGATTGGGGGCTCGTCAGGCATGTATGTATATATATATATATATATACGAGGACATGTATGTGAAGCCCTATCTGCTAGCGGTGCGTACGTACATTACGGCCAGAGACACGAAGAAGGGCTCATCAAGCTCATAGAGTACAGCAGGTGTTTACCCTCTAGAGGACATGACCCGTCGTTATCAAGCAGACAATACAAATTATACGCGCGGGATACAAGACGCGGGGACAGAAATCAAGACATGCGTCAACAGGAAAACAGTCGCGTACTGTCTCGCGTGCATGAGTGGTCTCCGCAGTGTTTGGCAATATACAAAAGTCTGATGAATGGTTGCAGAGCTGTCTTGCTGCTACGAAGAGGCCAAAAACTCAGACTTGCAAAGCTTTATAACGATGCTGCAATAGGCTCTGTTCACTTATAGTATGGCTTGGTGTTCTTGGTATGACGCCTTACCATCCTCGTACGCCTACGCAGTACGCCTGTTGCCGTAGATGAGATGCGTAAAACCACGCCTGTCTTTTCAAAAAAGATGGAAAGAAAGAGTGTTAGTAGTAGTAGTATGCTTGTAAGGAAGCTCGTAGCAATTTTGTTCGAGATTCAGGAATAGCAAATGTGGTAGAGGAGGCGCCCTGACGGTGTATCCCCCTCAGTGAAAGAGCGCTGCGCATCCTACCCACGTGTAACGAATGTACTGCGCACCGTACGTGACGGATGTCTAGTAGACAGACTGCATGCAGGACAAGAGAAGGTATATGTGAAGATGATGGCAGTATGCCCCAATACCCCCCATCGCAGAGAATGCGGTGATCACCGAAAGTACAGAGACGTCTGAAACCGCAGAACGTTGTCTTAACGGCAACTACTTCGGGTAGTTGAGCATGTTCATAAGCAAGGCACAGTACTATCATTATGTTCATAGGTGCACCGCATTATTCAAATGCCTAAATACATCCAGTGATGTACTAATTCAGCAAAACCTACCTCAGCTTGAGATCCTCCATTCTCTCCTTCACCACTGTTTTCGCATTTCTGGTACAAGAGAAAATGACCTGACGGGCTCGCGACACTAAAAAGCTTCTTCGTCAGTGAGAATAGATGAAGAGAGGCATCGGGGGTATCACAGACCACGATAGCATCATAGCACGGTGAAGACGTAGCCGCAGAAGAAGAGGAGGGCGCTGAAGACGAGGAAGCAGCTGGAGTTTCTGCGACATTTCCGACAACAGTTGGCGAGACCGAAGAAGCGTGAGAACACGACGTTGCAGTTTCAAGGAAACTGGGGATATCTTGTACGTCCACGGACAAGTCAGAATGGTGAAGCGACGCAGCATTGAGGAAACCGGCGTCACGTGCCGGAGACGAGTCTGTCTTTAGGACTAGAACAGAGACACGACGGGAGTTACTCCGCTCCATTATGCAAGAGGAATGAGAAAAGAGTGCAGAAGGGCGAACTGTTGCTGCGGAGAAAATGAAGACCAAGATCAAACTGGACAAGCTTAGTGCTGCTCCAACGTCGACATGTGAAAGAAGACCAATTTGCTGTATAACGAGTAAGACATGGAACACGCAAGATGCTGTAAGTTTTTTCCGGAGGAAATCTGTTATACAAGGCGCTCAATGCAGCCGTAAGAGTTTCAGAAACGAGTGGTGCGTTTCCCGTTGTAAAAACTTGACACGTAACGGACGCGTTTCTTGAATGAAGAAAATAGCACGTTATAAACAAGAGACTTTAGTCCAATAAATCCCCTAAGAAGAAAGGACTGCCAAAGACGCGACACAAACAGTCACTCGAGGCGTTCAGAATACAGACTGTACAGGAAAAATTCCCCGCGCTCCACGCTCAGCTGCTTGTTAGCTTATCATACCACAGCACGTACAGGGGGGCAAGCGCTAAAGCTTTATGTTAAGATAACTATGCGGCCAGCGGCCCAAATTCGGAAGACCAATATACACAATGCTGCTAAACAAAAATGTCCATTACAGGATAATATGCGTTGTCTCTCTTACTGGAAGGCTCCTTTGTGAAATGCGAAGGCGCTTGTTTGAGTTTATGGGCGCATGCATGGCGGCCAGGGCACTAGGCATACAGCGCTAGCAAACGGCAAGCCGCTTTTGTAGTACGTGGCTAAAATAGCACACGTTTCACCCTCGATTGTGTGTCTTCTGTTTTATATACACTACCAACAACAACCCATTACGCTGGGACGGTTCTCAGTCATGCGTTTAGCAGAGCCGGCGGTAAGGATATCCAAGATAATTTTTCTTTGCTCGCGAAACTTGTTGAGGTACCCCCGCTCCTCTCACTGGAGGCAAGTAGTTGTGTGCCATATAATCTTCTGCCTGTAAACGAGTACCGTTTCCCTAGTATCTCCCTTTCTTGTTTGAGATCATGCCTTGGAGTCTCTTAACCTTCTGACACTGTCAGCTCAAAAGCCGTGTTTCGGGCTTCGGAATACTTAGTAATGCATGTTTGTCCACCGGTACGCAAGAATATTAGCGAGCTCTCCTAGTAGCGTACCCACGCGACCTATCCATGCGTGCTACTTCAGCCACCTTTCGATTTTAACCGCTATCTTTTCAAACAGCCCTAGCTGGAATAGTTTCTCAACACTGCCTTCCTTCGATTGTCTTCATCCGACTGATGTTCCAGCTTGATGCGATTCCACACGCTGCTACATTCTCGCCAGGGAAAGATGTGCGTCCATACTGTCTTACTCCTTTTTTCTGGGTCATGCTGTCGATCCCGCTCCTCAAGTGTATGAGTTCACTATGTTGTGCGTCCGCTTACCCGTGTCTGTAGATGACTGGGTGAGCTTGTAGGGTACCCGCGTGGACGTGCAAACTTCCTCGACCCCGAAACTACTCAGTCTTGGTGTCTCTGCCTCTTGTTTAGTGCCTTCGCCTCCTTCGCTGGGTCATTCCTGACTGTGGTAGTTTTTTTCACACTTAGACGTGTTTTTCTCCGTAGTCGCATCCTCGTTAAACCACCATCCGCCTACCCACGCCAACTCCTGATGTGAGTGAGGTAAGCAGCGTCCACGCCGTCAGATGCTTTTCGTCTGCACAAAATTTATGGAATATCTCTCAGAAACGTCCCCACCCTTCCGTCTCTGTACACTAGCGTTCAGCGACCTTCCGCGTACCCCTGGCAGGCCTCAATACAGAGTGATGTGAGCAACATCCACGCCGTCGAACGAAGCTAAGCTTTTATTTTTCCTGGTAACGTTCCCATCCGTCCATCTTTTCGTGTACGCGCCTTTTCAAGACTTAGTCTACGTTGAATATCTTCCGTCAGACACTGAGGCTGTGGTCTCCCCGCTGGTCGCCACCAGTGCTGGCACAAGCTCGTGAGGAGGCCTCCAGGGATTTTGTTCAAACTGCATATACAAAGTTTTGTTCGTCTTGTGCACCGCTAATACAATTGGGAAGGACAGGGGGCAATTTTACTTCCAGAAACACGCGAACACACAGAGAATACGGCGGCTTGTGTAATTTAAACATCACTGGACTCAATCTACCATCGGGTGAGGTCTGCCGTTATTTTGTGGGCCTGCATGGCACAGTGCTGTCCCTCCACCATACACGTACAGGAGCGTTTTCGCGCCAGCAGCTAAGCGCTGGTAAAATATGTGCTTCTGACATGCGTGTGATGCTGGATGGTAATTGTGTGTACTACATATGACGACTATAAGACGTTTCTATCACATATGAGCAACTCAGGAGGTAGCCCAACATACGCGTAGTGGCCACTGCTTCCAATGAACTGTGCCCGCAGCATTAGCGGCAGTAAGGCAAGAAGAATTTGCGCGCTTTTCTTTCGGAGGAATGATACCGTTCTTCTCCGCATCGTTGATGGCGACGGCGGAAGACGATACCCTTCATGCAAGCTCTGCCGCGTTTACACAGAGAGTATGAAATTGATGGGCTGGTATAAAAATTGATCATGCCCTCCACGCAAGCCCTGTTGCATATCCAAAATTGAAGAGTATAATATTAATACTAGTATGCGTGTTGATTATTGTCTATTCGACTCCATCGTATGTAGAGAGGGCGAAAGAGTTGTCAAGCTTGTGATGAATAAGGACAACGCGGGGGCTACAGATAGAAGTGTTACTAGTACTTTTCAACATTTGTTTCTTCATGCTTCGTTAGGGCATTTGCACTGCTCACACCACTTCACTGTACGGCGCACGCTTCCCGTGTAGAGAACACAATCTGAGCCATCATTGAGCTTCTTATCACCTCTGTATCTTAAAGTGCTATGCGCGGAGTGCATAACACTCCGCGTTGTGTATGCTAAACAGGAAAGGCAGCAGGAGAGTCTACGCCTTTCTGCGGCAACGTGATGGTTCGAAGCGATATGAACTACGTGGCCTGTAGGCAGCGAACAGCTTTCTCTGCACATCAGAAAAGCAGCAGGGGTTCCCTGCGTCTTTATGCCGCAGTGCAGGAGTCGAAGGCGGTATGCAGGACTCTCTGGTTTTTCGTAGTCGCCGTTTCTAGTGATACGGGAGGCGTCAATATCTAGGAACAGTCCAGGTGCATACGTACTAGGGAAGCAGCATTACTAAGAGCAGCAGCTCGGGGGCTGCAGCTGCGCGCGCGGCTGCAGCCAGTAGTGAATTGCAGCGAGGACAGCGAAGAATGGTGCTGAAGCTCTGGACTGCCACTACAAGCTGCGTGCACACTAGAAAGCGATAAGGAGGGAAGGCAGCTCTCCCTTTTTTCGTGCCTGTGTCTTGTTCAACGCACCAGCACATAGTGGTGGGATGGTTTCAGAGAGTGCCGCAAACACCCGGGCGACCGCATACACGTACTCGTGCGTGAGTTTCACAGTTGTCACTTTGCTGTACGAAGATTCCATTCGACCTTATCAGCCAGAGGCAGCACGAGCGCGTTTACATTGGTATGACGTATATGGAGGAAAGAAATTTTGAATAGACACAACAACCCAGCATGTCTCTGACTACTGCTGCTGCTGGCCATTTCGCGTAGACCGTTCATGCCAAAAACCTGCATGCACAGGGGCTACGTTTGAATAAGTCAGTTTCAAGTCGGAGAGAGAGCCTCAGTAGTATCACATGTGCACACACACGCACACTCACGTATGTACATGTGTACATATCTAGTGTATACTTGTAGAGAGTATATATATACATGTAAATGTCTCACATAGTCGTATATGTGTATATGTGACGGGGGTGTCATATGGTTGTTGCCGTTGTAGGCAATATGAAGGCTTAGGCCGTGACAAAGACGACGTGCAAACCGTCATATACTCGGAAGAGAATTTATTATGGCAGCTGTACGTATGTGAGGGACCAGCGTGTTTCTACTCAGCCGTACTTGTCTCTGCTGCTGCGGCAAGTACTTGTATTACTTGTACTTCTGGATTGGCTACAGGGCCTGCTGCTGTTTCTAAGGCGCGAGCCGGTTGTAGCTAGCTGCGGCTGCATGTGCTGCAGGGCAGTACGCTGTAGGTGCCTGTGTCGGTGTCTCGTACGAACGATACGCGTCAAAACTTTTCACTCAGTGGTGAGTCGATAATGCTCTCAGTGTCTGTGTTCTTTCTATACCATTATGCGTGCTTACGCGTTTTGTTCGTCTTCGTACATTATGTCTTCTACACGTTTCTGATGCTATCGCCGCAGCTGTTTGTATTCTGAAAAGTATGGGAACTCATGTCGCTGGGGCGCTCTCTGCCACGTCACAAGGGGAAGCTGCTGTATACGAGAAGTCATCTGAGCGCAGGAGAAGAAGGAGGAAGAAGAAGCAACAGCAGCGCCAGCACAAGGAGAAGAGAGAAGAGATAGCGCTCCTCGTTCACAAGTTGAGCAGCCGCACTGCTGGTGAATATCTCACTATGTACTCGAGTAGTAGTAGGAGGAGGAGCACGAACAACGTTCTGGAGAAGAAGGACTTGCGTCATCTGTGTTCGTGTGTTATGATAGGCGACGACATCTTCATGAAAAACATTACGATGTCTACACTATGCCATATACGTCCTTCTCTTTCTCGTGAAACTGTGGCTGCCTCTAATACGTTTGCTCGTATCAATGTCGGGGCCCACACCTCTGCCAGTACAACATCTCGAAGGGCACCACCTACTATTGTAGCTTCAACTAGTGCACTAGCAACTATTATAGCTTCTACTAGTGCAGTTAGTACTAGTACTACTACTACAGCGTCCACTAGGGGATCACCTACTGATAAAGCGTCTACCGGTGTAGCAAGTAGTGTTCCAGCTTCTATTCGTTCGGCATGTACAATTGCAGGGTCCAGTGCTGCAGTTGCTACGAGTGGAGCCTCATTATCTCCAGTGCGACCTGCTGGAGTTCTAACGGCCGTCGTTACAAGCGTAGTAGTACCTGATTGTGGAGCACCTGTCCCTTGTGCGTCCGGAGCTTCTACGTTTGCTATTATGTATATATTTACTGGTAGTAGTTCTCCCAGTGTTATTATATTTGCTGCACGTAACTCTACTAGTATTATTGTATTGTTTGTTTGCGACTGTACTGGAATTGCTGTCTCCCCCGCTAACGATCCTACTACTCTCTCTGTATGTGCTGTTGGTAGATCTGCTTCTAGTAGTAGGCCTGCTGGTAGTGGATCTTCTTGCGGAACTATGTCTCACGCTGACAATTGTACTGCGTCTGTTCTCCTCGTCGGGACGACTGCTTCATCTGTCGTTGATCAGTCTGTTGGGCCGGGTACTGGTAGGCCTCGTATGTCTCCTACGTGTGCAGTTAGTAGGCGAGTAACAGCTGCAGTATCTGCTGGTTCGTCTGTTTCCCCTACTGCTACTGCCGGTGCTGCTGCTATGTCTGCTGCAGCAGTCGTAGAAAGACAAGGTCTTCTACTACTTGTGCGTTGTGGCTGTCCAGTAGAAACAGCACCAGCCCTTACGCTCGATACCTTGGTCCTGCACACGGAATCTCAGTGTAGTATTTCATGTTTGTCTCTGACTACATCTTTTAGTAAATTTCCAAGGGCCTCGCATAAGCACGCTGCATACTTACCATCGTCCGTTAGTCCCGTAGGGGGCCAACAAGCTGCTATTTCTACTAATTCTGCCGCTGTCATCGATTCTGGAGCTGGTGATGGTGCCGCTGGTACTGCTGATGAAATTGGCAGTGCATCACGTACTCTCGTAAGTACCCCGAAAAATAACTCAGCGAAATTCGTCGTGACTCCCTCTTTCCTGATACTGCTGCCGTCAGTATGGTGGACGATGTGAAGAGAGACGCGTGTCGGAAAAGTCCTGTTGTTCTCGCCGCCACTTGTTCTGTCAATGCTGCTGACGCTGCTGGCGTTGCTGGTGGCTCTAATGGCTTTAGTGCACGCGAAGCTGCTGCATATGGCCGTCGTTGTTTAAATGCTACTGAAACTGCGGCAGCTGCACTGTGGTGTACTATTAGAATTCTGAGCCCTGCAGCAGTTGATACTGCTGCTATTCATGGGGAGGATGGTGGTGGGTACACGCGGAACTACCGGGGGAACTACTCTCTTAGTAGTGCAGGTACTGGCGGACCCCATGTCTACGTCTATGTTTCACTCGCTTAGCAAGAGAAAAAACGGGAGTACTCCCTCCAGCACTCGCGCTCCCAGGGCTCACCCCGCAAGCAATCATCCCGCAAGCCGTAGTGCCTCCAGCAGCGGTCATTCTTTCAGCAGGCGCCCTTCCAGCAGTCGCCCCTCCAGCAGTCGTCTCTTCAGCAGTCATCCCTTCGGCAGTCGTGGCTACAACAGTGAGCCCTCCAGCAGTTGCGGCAGGAGGTGGTTCTACTACTACGACTACTACTACTACAGCTTGTGCGTGCTACTCACACAGACGAGTCGTTACCCGGGGGCGGAGCATACTTCAACGGAAGAAGTCTCTCATTACACTTGCTGCTGCGGCAGTTATACTACATGTATTGCTGTACGTTTTGAGCGTACGTGCGATTGTATGTCGTATTGATGCTTCTGATGGACTACTAGCAGCAGCAGTAGCAGCAGGTAGTGCAATGCCTGCTGCGGAGGTCTTCTCCTTCCCCTTATGCCGACTGCCGTATTTGGTGAACTCCGATGTCCCAGCACGAGATGCCCCGCACGTGGGCCTCTATGCGGGTGGTAAGACACACACCCACGCACACACACACACACACACACACACACACACACACACACATACACATACACACACACACACACTCACACCCACACACACACACACACTCACACCCACACACACACACACACACACACATAGTGGAGACTAGTTTCTCTTATATGAGCTCTAAGACACACACACACACACACATAGTGGAGGTTAGGTTCTCTTAAAAATCTAAGACACACTCACATCTACACACTCACACGCTCACACGCACATCTACACACTCACACGCTCACACGCACATCTACACACTCACACGCACATCTGCACGCTCACACTCACATACGCACATCTACACACTCACACGCACATCTGCACATCCACACACGCACATGCTCACACTTACACACACACACACAGACAGTAGAGGCTAGATTCTTTCATACAGAATCAAATACACATGCACACTTACACGTACACACACACACACATATGAGGCGAGTTTTTTCTTACGTTGGGAATAACACGCGCGTGTATATATATATATATATGGCTAGTTTCGTCCAGACAAGTAGTAGTAATACAGACAGACACACATATATACGTCTGTTTACTGTCTTCAATATACAACGTGAGAAGACACACTCACACAGACGTGCAAGGCCTTTTCTTCCCAGTTCCTTCACGGACTTACACACAAATACGACCAGTCGCTTTCGTATGGAAAGTAGAGGACAGCGCCAGACACACATAATGCTAGTCGCTTCCATATAAAGACTAGAAAACACGCACACACACAGACACACACGTACACACACACGTGAAGCTAGTCTTGCCGTATAAAGAGTAGGTGACACACACAGACACACACGCATACAGCTAGCCTCCTTCACAAACAAAAGCAGGGGACACACGCACACCCCCACACGTCCACACATACATATACCTGAGGCTAATCTGATTTGTAAAACAGTTGCACCTGGTAAGTCTCCGGAGTACTATTATTGAAGGAACTGCCATCTGTTCCTGTCTGAAGTTTCATTCTCCAATAGATTGACTCCTTCGTGTTCGAAGTCTTCTTTCGAGAAACTGTCTCCTATCATCACAAAAAGGTAGTGGAGACATCACCTCCTCTTGCAGAAGTCTTTGGTTCCCTTTTTCTCCGAGGTAGAAAACACTAGTGTGTCCTGAAAATGTCGGGACATTTGGTATATAGGAGTAAACAAAGAAAGAAGCCCATTATCACGTGTTCTCGCGCCTTGTTTGTGTTCTGATATGTATACAGTAAAGCTTTTTACGTACTATTTACTCTCTTGCTCCTTCACTACTCACCGTCACGTGCTCCTCAATTATCCCAAAAGGCTCCAGTATATACTCCCTGGTTCTGCAGTGTTGGAGGACATATATACTACACCTGTACTACATGTATACTACATCTATACTACGTACATGCCTCTCTCTTGTATTCTACTTCCCTCCCTCTCTTGTATTCTACTTTTCTCCCTCTCCTGTATTCTACTTTTCTCCTTCTCCTGTCTTCTACTTCCCTCCTTCTCCTCTATTCCACGTCTATCCTACATACATACTACACCTGTAGTATATATACATACTACATCTATACTACATAATACACTACATCTACACTACGTACCTGCCTCTCTCTTGTGTTTTACGTCCGTCCCTCTCCTGTATTCTGCTTCCCTCCCTCTGTTGTATTCTCCTTTCCTCCCTCTCTTGTTTTCTGCTCCTCTCCCTCCCCTGAAGTCTTCTCCCTATCATTTTGCATAGTGAGAGACACTCACGTTTTCCGTTTGTGGCCGTACGTAAGAAATCGACTTTCTTAGCACGTGCCAGCTACACACATGTACTGTTTTGTTATGGTCTCTCTCACGTCTTTTTCGGTCCTACACCTATAGGCTTTTCCTACTACGGTGTCGTACACATATATACTCTCCTCGTACTCCCGTGTCGTACACATACACTCTTCTTGTACTTCGGTGTCGTACACGTGTGTATTCTCCTCCCACTACCGTGCCGTACACGTAAATATAGTCTTGTCATACTACGGTGTCGTACACATATATACACTTCTCCTACTACCGTGTCGCACACATATAATCTTCTCCTCCGCTTTTGTACACAAATACCGTGCTTATACGTGTCTAACACGTATAGATCTCTCCTGCGGTCTCTTTACCTGTTATCATTGGGTGTCTACGTAAACTAGACTTCTAATCAGATATCTTAGCGTCTGTGTTAGTAGGAGATTGGTATCATGAACTTGTGGATGTTCTTTCTTTTGCTGGCGAAAACGACCGGCTTGCAGGGACCATAGAGATAGAGCTAGAACTCCTCCCAGCAGATTCATATAAAAAACAATCTGCCACTGCCGGAGCCGCGTTTTCATCAACGCTCTGTGGCAAGGAGTCCACGTCGACAGCTAGACGACTCTCGATCTTCTCGTAAAAGCACTCTTCCAGCGACAGGAGGCTCTCTAAAGCAACCTGAGCACCACGACGCAGAGCCTGCTTCTAATACGGCCTCACCGTCAAACGCGGAGGCACTGCAGAATAGGCAAGAAGAAGCTGTTGCTCGAGTAACAGAAGGAAGGTTTGTGCGTGAGCTGGCAGCCGTTGACAATGCATACAATTCTAATATTGGTGGTGAAGCCTCCTTGCCATCTCTCTCGTCACCACCCAACAACACCACCACCACTACCAGCCCGCGAGTCAAAGCCGCCACAGTAGTAGGAGTGGTACAACCGTCGCAGGGGAGCCTCCAACAAAAAGACGAAGAAAAAGCAGAAGGAGACGAACGAAGAGAGAAATCCGCGTCAAAGAATGGAGGCCCTGTAGGCGGTCGTAATACATCAAGATCAACACAGAAAGGGGAGCTTGGTATGGAAAACTTGTCAGATATAGTTGATGACGTGAAGAATAAGGCACTACCAGCAGTAAGTATGACTTCAGAACAAAAAGAGCATGCAGCATTTTCAGAAGGACCACTGCCACCTGCGACAGCAGTGGGCACGATGACGTGTCCACGAAAAGAGAAAGCAACGTCACATGTGCCATTTGCACTCTCATCGGCAGGGCGTATGACATTCCCACAAAACCAGACAATCCAAGAAGCATCGACTAACACAATCTCATCGACAGCTGATGATCATACCATAGGGTCCACCACTGTCCGTAGCAGTACAGTCGACAGAGTTGCTGTTACCGATACCACGCACATATTGAAGAAGGGATATATTTTATCACAGGAGGAAATGAGAGAAAATGAAAGAGCCGATGACGAAGACAATGTTAATAATGTGAAGTCATCGTCTGTCGTGCACCTCCCTCCAAGTGGAGAGCGAGAAGAATGGGGGTGGCATACAGGAGATATCGATGCTGACATGAGTGAAGGACGTCTTTCGTTTACGCTGCAGGCCTCTGGCAGGGTAAATGATGTTGCGTCAACTCCTGCACATGATTTTTCTGCCTCAGTCGTATCTGTCTCTATTAATATGCCACGAGGTACAGCCCCGCGCGAAATTGACGTGGGACGGGGAAGAATAGAGGAAAGCGCGAGGAAATCCACAAGTAGTAGAGAGGAAAAGGAAGAAAGTCATCCTACTGGTAGTAACAGAAGTGGCGAGGGGGGTGACCGAGTGACCACTCGGGCTCCGCCAGATAGGTATTCGCGCTGCAGAGAAAATGCGTCCGAGAAATATCGTTTAGACGCTTGGAAGAGTAGAAAACGTGGTGGTACGTGTTCCGAGAGGTCTTCGTCAGATAGCGTCGCTCACGCTCCGACAACAAGTGGAAGCGATGCTCTTGTTTTCTTCTCGATGAGCACTCTACAAAGAGTATGGGAGTGTGTGAGTCACTATATGACTCTGTTTGTTTACTCACTAGCAGCAGCAACAGATCTTTTTTTTTGGCACAGAGATATCGCCATCCCTATCGGTGCTGTCGTTCATATCACATCGGCGTACACGTCCAGAAAATCACATGCAGGACTATTATTCTGGTATGTCGTTCTCTGATGCAAGTCACTCGCATCTTTCTGCTTTGAAAGCATCTAAGAAATGGCAGACTTCTGCATTTCCATTCTCAATATTGTTTTCTTCTCTATACAATGTGGCTTCAAGCCTCACGACTGCCCCCACACCCGAAAATTCCATTCAAACAAAGGCTGCCCCTCGTCGTTATTACGATCAAGAAGAAGCGCTGCAGACAACCGAGAAGGACACACAAACACAACGCAACACGGCAACAAGGAGAGAGAGAAGTCCAGCCACAGAGAGAACAAGAAGGAGAGAAACAGTCCCGTGTGATACGTCTGGAGATGAATGAAGGGTACTGGGAGAAGACACAAGAACAGCACGTTGTTAAAAGAGGCGGTGGGGGTACCCCAGCAGAGCACGCAGACGTGCGTGAGAGAGGAGAACACCTCGACCAACTACAGGGTGGTCATGATTATGTGACGTTAGGGCCAGAGACTGCCCCCGTGTTACCATCAGTACTTTCAGAAAGAAGTGCACGTAAAACTAGGGACGAACATGCTGTAGAAGCCCCTCAGAGAGAATTACAAGGAAGTGAGAATGACCATCTTTCACAGCACATGCGTCCTCTGGGAGGAGGAGGAGGAGTAGTAGTAGGTGGTGGTGTAAGTGGTAGTGGTGGTGGTAGCCATAAGGAGGAGAGAGGAAAGCAGATTCCAAGAGCGCGACACCAAAAAAGCAAATCAGGTATGATATATGAAGGGTATGAAGCAGGGAGTGACAATATTTATGATGACGAAAGTGAAGGAAACGGAGAAACTCTTGGGAACACGGAAAAGGGCAATATGAGTTCCAGGCATGCAGTCAATGGAACCTCTTCCTATACAACACTTTCGGGGAGTGTGACGGAGAGAGAACGTCTTCTTATATGGACGGCTGGAGGAAGACGCTGTGCCTCATACAAGAGACTCGAACGTAGTGAACGTTATCAGTGAGGGTCTCTCAGCAGCTCCTACTACTAATGCTCCTGCTACTGCAACACCCCACGGTGGTGCTGTCCTCCACACCGTACCGTCTGATTCACACAGAACTTTTTTCGTGTACCACAGCCGTGGAGAGGGTTTCCAGCGTGCAACTGCGACACCAGGGCAGCATCAGATACAACTGGAACAGCAGCACCAACAGCAGCAGGAGCAAATCGTAGCAGGAGCAAGAGCATGCAGAGGCAACTAGCTGCCAGCGATCCTAGCCCACTACACGGTCCCCTGGTGTACACAGTGAACAATACATACGTACTTGTGATGAGTCACTTCCAATATGTAAGCCTTCCGCTCAGTACGACAGCTGCTGCGCTGCGTAATCTCATGCTTGCTAGGCGCTTCCACACATATATGAGCTAGTCTACGGAGGTGGTATTACGCAGACGTATAGGCGGATGGGTAGTCTTCGTGGTCACGCGTAGGTGGGAAGGGGACGGGAGGCGGGAGAGTACTGCCTCTAGACACGCAGAGGGTTACACGGGCGTATATATTTCAAGTCCCATACATGTACATGAATTGTTGGATGCATCATGAGTATGTTGTCTCTAGACACACCACACCCCCTTCTGTGTTCACTCTCACTTGTATACGTGCGTTTATGCGCACTATACTCGTTTCCTCCACTAATAAGAATAGTAGTATATTCACATGTCCAAATATATGTACATGTCTATATCCACTTGCGGCGGTTGAACCTTAGACACTGTATAAGGACACACTATGTCCTCTATGATCATCATATATATATATGTATATATATACATGCGAGTGGGAATACAATAGACAGAGAGAGAGGGGCACAGAGAGACACACATACACACACCTTCACGTAGGTCACTGGATATAGTACACATATATTTACACATATATGTATATTATATCTATATGTATGTATATATATATATATATATACGTGCATGATTGTTCTAGGATATTATGTATGTACACATACATGTATCCAGACAGCCACACTGTCTCCTTCTGTATGATGGCATGTGGTGAGCAGAGTGTCAGAAGGTAGAAGTCCTACTGTTTGAAAAAGCGTCTTAGCCGGAGAAATAGTAGTCTGCAGGAGTATTTAGCTGGTGGAATATGAACAACAGACATGTATACAAACAAAACTGCAATGCACTCTTCTCTACGACGACATTCGAGTGTGTTCACTCTCTCTCAAAACGTGCGTTTGTTTGTGTGAACATTTCATATATACATATATATTATACATACATATAAATATTAAAATTAAATGTGTGTACGAACACGACTGCCGCGTATTATTCTTTACAGGTATATTTAACTGTGTCTCATTCTCTCTGAAAGCGTGTCTCTGGTAGTCTGGAACAGATGTCTAGTCATATACACATACGTACATATACATACATATATATATATAATGTGTTTGTGTATATATTTGTGCATTTTTGAAATATGTGTGTGCAGCACGAGTTGACTAACACTGACCTAGGTACATTTAGTTGTAATAACCACAACCAACTGCAAACCGCGCAGTGGCAGAAGACATAGCCGCTGGTGTCTCTTCCTGTGTATTAGTGGTCTAAGAATAGTCAGCACTGTAGTAAATTAAATACATACGCTACACTTCCGTGTATGCAGCAGCCACACTTTCTGTGTCTGTATATTTATTAATGTGCTTGTCATAATATTGCAGCAGCAGCAGCATACATGCATAGACTACACTGTCTACAGCGCCCTGTGTGGGCAGCCACATATTTATCGTCATAGAAGATTTATATGTTGTATACTGGTCCATCATTTTTTTGCGAGTACATTACGCTGCTGTACAGCAACGCCACACACACGTTGCCTCAGCGTATGTGTGTGGAGATGTCAGCCTTTCTCAGCACACTCTGGCCCCTGTGCTGTGCGCACAAATCTTCGTATGTATATTCTCATATTGCCTGTATCTCTGGCTGTAAAGTGTGTACGTTCGTATGTATGTAAGCTCGTATGTGCGTATGTATATGTGTGTATGTATATGTATGCGTATGTGTATGTACGTGTATGTATATGTGTATGTATGTATGTATGTATGTATGTATGTATGTATGTATGTATGTATGTATGTATGTATGTATGTATGTATGTATGTATGTATGTATGTATGTATGTATGTATGTATGTATGTATGTTGTATGTATGTATGTATGTATGTATGTATGTATGTATGTATGTATGTATGTATGTATGTATGTATGTATGTATGTATGTATGTATGTATGTATGTATGTATGTATGTATGTATGTATGTATGTATGTATGTATGTATGTATGTATGTATGTATGTATGTATGTATGTATGTATGTATGTATGTATGTATGTATGTATGTATGTATGTATGTATGTATGTATGTATGTATGTATGTATGTATGTATGTATGTATGTATGTATGTATGTATGTATGTATGTATGTATGTATGTATGTATGTATGTATGTATGTATGTATGTATGTATGTATGTATGTATGTATGTATGTGTATGTATGTGTATGTATGTGTATGTATGTGTATGTATGTGTATGTATGTGTATGTATGTGTATGTATGTGTATGTATGTGTATGTATGTGTATGTATGTGTATGTATGTGTATGTATGTGTATGTATGTGTATGTATGTGTATGTATGTGTATGTATGTGTATGTATGTGTATGTATGTGTATGTATGTGTATGTATGTGTATGTATGTGTATGTATGTGTATGTATGTGTATGTATGTGTATGTATGTGTATGTATGTGTATGTATGTGTATGTATGTGTATGTATGTGTATGTATGTGTATGTATGTGTATGTATGTGTATGTATGTGTATGTATGTATATGTATGTATATGTATGTATATGTATGTATATGTATGTATATGTATGTATATGTATGTATATGTATGTATATGTATGTATATGTATGTATATGTATGTATATGTATGTATATGTATGTATATGTATGTATATGTATGTATATGTATGTATATGTATGTATATGTATGTATATGTATGTATATGTATGTATATGTATGTATATGTATGTATATGTATGTATATGTATGTATATGTATGTATATGTATGTATATGTATGTATATGTATGTATATGTATGTATATGTATGTATATGTATGTATATGTATGTATATGTATGTATATGTATGTATGTGTATGTATGTATGTATGTATGTGTTTGGTGGGCATGCGTATTCGTGTATATGATGCACATATCATTTTCACCAGAGAGGCAAAACACAGATCTCCGTTCATATACATATACATATATATATACATATGTGGAAACGATGGTTTTGTACGTGCACATACGTATATATATATATATATACATATGCTGACAAAACTTGCGTTCTCGTGTTTGTATGTGTACGTGTATAAGTGGCGGCTTAGGTGATTGTGAGTGTGTGTGTGTGTGTAGGAGTGTGCGTACCTCCTTGTTTTTTTGGGTTAATACAGGTATACATCTGCTCATGAGCGTGGGAGAGAATTCTGTCAGCGATCTCTTACTTCTCTTTCTTTTGTGCTCTTTGTCACTTTTGTTTTCGCTCTTTTCTAGCCGAACTTCACTTTTTTATTGTAGCTCTTCCATTCTTTTCGTGGTTTTTTATAGCTCCTCGTTACTTTTTTCCATGTGTGCTAGCTCGTCTTCAGTTTACCGTGCCTATGAACTTTTGTGGTTAGTTTCTCGTTTATCGCGTCGCTCTTTGACAGTAAGTTTGCATACGTTGTTCATCTATTTCAGGTTTCTCTGCTTTTCTGCTCCTGTACAGTCCTCTGTATTTCATAGCTTTCTTACCTCTTCTTCCTCTCCTCTGGAGCCCTCGTACACTTCTTTATATGTTTTTTCTTAGTTCTATTTCTCTTCTTCTATGCTTTTTAGTTGCTCTCCTACCTCCTCTACACTTACCTGTGTGCTTTATTATGGCTCGTCTTCAGTAATATACGCTGTGCGGCACTCCCTCCGTAATGTATTCTCTTGTAGCTCTTCTGTAGTTATATATGCTGTGCAGCGCTCCTTCAGTACTGTACTCTCTTGAGGCTCTTCATTAGTAATATATAGCGCTCCTCCAGTGATGCTCTGTTCTGTAGCTCTTCTTTAGTTCTGCAGGCTGTATGTTTTTCACTCGCAGCTGGTGTTTCAACAAGATACTGGGTGGCTACGATCGTTTACGGCGAGAGATGGTATTGTTGCTAATTCCTACGTGCCTGCTTTCAAGGTATGAATGATCTATGTTTGTACAATACAGACATACAGTATATATACACAGCGTTTGTATTGATTACACGGTAAGTAGAGAGTCTTGGCTGCTCTCAGGGTAGCATATGAACGTATACTAATCATCGCATTTCCTTGCAAGAAATATGTGTGTGTATGTGTCATCTGTTATTAGTGTACTCTGTATAAACGTTTCTTAAAATGTCCTCTGCTTTCATGTCATTTGTGAAATACATTTGTATACACTTACACCCATAGTAGCACTTGAATTACCATACTAAAAGTGTACCTTCTTTTCTCAGTGTAGCATCCACACATATGCTCCAAATTTGCAGCCGTTGTATTATATTGTAGGCATACTGCCTTTCCTCACTGTAGCATATATATATATATGTATATGTATATGCATATGTATATGCTCAAACTTGAAGCATTTTTGTAGTATATTGTTGGCGTATTGTCTTTCCTTAGTGTAGCATATATATATATATATATGTGTATATGCATATGTATATACTTAGGCTTGCAGCATTTGTGTAGTATATTGTTGGCTATCGTCTTTCCTCAGTGTAGCGCGCATATATATATATATATATAGATAGATAGATAGATTAGATAGATAAATATATATATATATATATATATGTGTATCTGCACATGTATATACTTAGACTTACAGCATTTGTGTTATGTTACTGGCGTATTGTCTTTCCTCAGTGTGGCCTATTATATGTATATATAGACATATACTTAAATACTCAAAACTTACCGCATTTCCATTGTATTGTAGACGTACTATCATGCCTCACTGTAGCATATATATATATATATATATACGGATAGATAGATAGATAGGTAGATAAATATATATATGTATATAGGCTTATGTATATATATGTGTATATGCTTATGTATCTAGTCAGACTTGCAGCATTTGTATTATATGTTGGCATAGTGGCTCTACTCAGTGTAGCCCATTGTATGTATGTATGTATGTATGCATGTATGCATGTATGTATGTATGTATGTTTGTATGTATGTATGTATGTTTGTATGTATGTATGTATATATATATAGTTATAGATATAGATATAGCTATAAGTGAATGCTTAAACCTTACAACGTTTGTAATATATTGTAGGCGTATTGTCTTTCCGTATTGTAGCATATTCGTGTATATGTGTGACTGTGAATACTTTGAACTTGCAGCATTTGTAATCTGACATTGCAGGCGTATTGTCCTTCCTCATTGTAGAGAATATATATATATATCTGTGTTTATATAGATGCTGTGAGTTTGCAGGATTCGTATCATATCGTAGGCATATTGTCTTTCCTCAGTGTAGACTTAATATATATACATGTATATGTATATGTATGTACTGTTAACGTGTGCAGCATTTGTATTATAGTGTAGGCGTATTGTCGTTGCTCAGTGTAGCATACAAATACTAATCGCAGCGCATGTGTAAGTCTGTCGCGTTGCTCCAGTAAATTGTATACATGTGTACAAGTCGCAACATTCGTGTACGCGTATCCCCTGGTTTTTCACAGTGTCTTTTGTACACGCAATATAATATACAAATCGCTGCATGTGTACAAGTCTGTTGTCTGGTCTCAGTAGTGTATTACATACACTTATACAAAAATCACCCGCCGGGTGTCCGCAGCCTCTCTGGAGTGTTTGTGTGTGTGTGGGTCGCTTCCCGAATACATTCGAGACGCGTATGAATACGGAACGCAAGAATTGTATACTGAAGATCTACCGCTTTTTTCAGAGAAATGTGGAGACTTTATATATTTGCATATATCGATATAGATACATAGATATACCCATATATAATTATACAGATATATAGAAATAGAGATATATATACACAGATATATACGTATACAGGTAAATAGTTATGCAGAAATAGATATACAGATATTATTTATATATACCGATACAGGAATGTATAGAAATAGATATAGATAGATATATATATATATATGTACCGCTACAGGTACATAGAAATAGATGTAGAGATATATATATACCAGTGCAGGTATATCGAAATAGATATAGAGATATAAGTAAATAAATATAGATATAGGTATCGATACTGGTTTGGATATACATACAGAAGTGAATATACATATATATACGTGTATACACAGATGTAGATATACATCCAGATATAGAGATATATCCAGATATAGATATACATACAGATATAGATATACTTACATACATACAGATATAGCTTTAGATATTTTTTGATATATCGGCCGCGGCAAGTCCATACTGGTCAGAGCTATTGTCACTGTCTAGGGTAGAGATGGGAAAAGCTTTTGCTTCTAGTAGCGTGTATGCTACTTCTCTGCATGTCTGCTGGCCTCGCCGTGCGCATGTCTCGTGGCGTCGTCTCCTTTCGCTTACCTACTGCATGGCACTGAAAAGCTTTTGGTTTGCACTGTAGCTGAGTACAGATTCATCCACGTACGTCCTAGACATCTTTATACCAACGCATCCTCCTCCTTCTTCTCTTCCAGTGTGTAAGACCACTGCGTACTACTGGTCACGTCTATGCTTGTGGCTCCACACTCACTTACGCCGTTGGTTATATACTGACAGCTGTCCCTCCTCCTCCTCTTGCTATCGCTCCAATATGTGATACTTGTATTACTTACGTGTGCTGCGTTCGTTTATACCTACTGCTGCGTACAAACTAATATATATGTATGCAGAAAGCTATGTACGGAATCACACCCCCCCTCGTCTCACTCCTCTCCTCGACTGTGATATCAAAATGCATACTGCTTTCCACTACACTTGTAGTTCAATACATATCTTGAAGGGTACGTATACAGTAGGTTGTATGTTGACCTCTTCCGCCTCTTCTAATATGTAATATTAATGCTTAGTGCTTCTTTCTATACCTGTAGCCCAGCATGTATATTTCATGATACGGACGCGGTTGGTTGTATATGACCTCCTCCCTTTCTTATGATATTTAATATTGATGCGTATTGCTTTCGTGTATAATCACAACTAAATACAGACCACTGTGCCGTAGTTTACATACTGACACATGCTCGTTTCCCATCCTTCCAGTACGTAGTACTAATGCATACTACCTCCGTATAGACTTGCAGCTCAATACAAATTCATTAACGTACACCGTAGGCGATATATGAACACGTTCGCCTTCTCCTTTTCCTGCAGTCGCCCAGTACGTGATATGACTTCGTATTGCTTTTATCTAACACGTATCGCTGCATACAGTTAATGTACACATGCCGTAGGCTTCATACTAACACTTCCTCCTCCTCCTCCTGCTTTTGCTTTTCCTTCTCTCCGCCCAGGATGTAATATTAATGCGTACTGGTTTGTTGTATACCTACAGCTGAATAAACATATATGTACGTATGCCGTAGGTTATATACTGACACGTGCTTCACCTCCTCCTTCTGCTGCTCCAGCGTGTAATACTAATGCGTACTGATGCTCTCTGAAAAATTTTTGAGGCCTATATTGATATGTCGCTTCCGTGTGGAATAGTGTGTAGCAGGTTCGCCCATATATATATATATATATATATATATGGATATAGATATATATACATATGTATATATATGTGTATATATATATATGTAGTATGAAGGTTTAGGTTCAAAGGCACAGCTGCGGCAGCCTGTAAAGCACAGTGAGATATACACGCAGCACTGCAACGCTCCCTATCTGCGTACTCCTTGCTTGAGCGTACTGCTCTCTTGACACTGTACAATACTATTCTGTAGAATGTGAGAGCTGTGACTGTCTATACTTTCCTCGTGCAAAGACGGTATCATATATCAGTGTGTAAGTAGTATGTGTGTATCGGGTGTGCACTTACCTATGGGTTTGTGTGTGTGTGTATCTATGTATGCGGATAAAATTGACAGCAGCGCGTATTTATGTCTGTGTACGTAAACGTCTGACTTGGTGTCTGTATGTATATATGTATGTGGATATTTGACAACAGCGCGTACGTGTGTCTGTCTATGGAAACGTCTGATGTGGCGTGTGTACGTATATATGTATGTATGTGGATATTTGACGAACAGCGCGTATGTATGCCTGTGTATGTGGACGTTTGACTTGGCGTGTGTGTCTGTGTGTATGTAGATGTTCGATAACAGCGCGTAAATGTGGACATTTGACTTGGCGCGTTTATGTATGTGTGAATATGACAACAGCGCTTGGCGTTTACAGGCCGAAAACTTCATGTGCGTGTACAAGTGCCCAAGCTTGATCGGTATGCTGTTGTGTTGCTCAATGCTGATGGACTCGATCTACGCCTCAAGGGCCGCATTACATTTTTGAACCCCGGCAGCCAGCAGTTGTCTGTTGAGCAAATTCCCTTTCCAAAGCTCCTTCTCTTTCTAATGCTCCTGCACGTCCTCACGTAAGTTACTTGACCGCGGGAAAACCACCCTACATATCTGTGTATATATACAATAAGGGGGGTATATATATATATATATATATATGGGAGATAAATATATACGTATGTGTATTTATATATATATGTACATTTGTAC
The DNA here is from genome assembly GCF_030435755.1 of Ochotona princeps. Lineage (NCBI taxonomy): Eukaryota > Metazoa > Chordata > Mammalia > Lagomorpha > Ochotonidae > Ochotona > Ochotona princeps. Next base: position 8,723 of record NW_026699132.1, on the reverse strand, counting down.
CTATGAGTGTATATGTGTGTGTGTGTGTGTGTATATTTGTGGAGATTGAGTCGCTTCACGCACACGTGGCAGCTGAGGGTGTGATGTCACATATATTGTGAGATGCAGTTGCACAGACATCTACAGAGTTACGCATGCATAGTCATCTACAGATATCCACTCACCGTAAAAACATATGCTGTGGCAGTCGGATATCTGTATTTCTGTGCAGCACGGCATAAACATATATATATTTGTATGTGTCTGTATATCTATGTGTGCGTGCGTGTGTGTGTCTCTGGGTGTATCTGTGCGTGTGTGTGTGTTTATGTACGTGTGTGTGAATTTGTCGTGTGTGTACGTGTATGTATATGGTATTTTTACAACGCCATGCTACTACTCATTCGAGTTCCACGTAGTGCAAGTAGTCGCTCCTGCCTCCACATAAACCAACGCACAAACACGTTTGTCGAAAGTAATAAATTCCGCTCGCATGTTTGTGGCTGACATGCTACACGTGCGTGTATATATGACAGTGCTACACCGATGTGCTGCTCCCTCTGCATGCTGCAGGTAGCTAGCACACAACTTGTTCTACAACTGATGTGATTAACACTGAAGTGTGCGTCTAGCTGATGTCCAGCATGCTGCGCATTACCGCAGTCCAGTGTTTGCATGGTGTTTATTGTGATATTCCTCTGTCCCGTATATGGACGCCACATTACATGATCACTTGTATAGCAAGAAACGGTGACTCGTGCCTGCATATATGTCCCAGAGCCACATATACTACTGCCGTTACTTAGCAGGCTCCTCTTGTCAATATTTGCATGTGTGCTGCGGGTGGTTGCTGGTGCTTGCTGGTGCTCGCTCCTAGTAAGACTCACAACACACGGAGACGCCTGAATTGTGTGCGTGCATGTGCAGCAGTTTTTTCCTGCGGGTGTCAGTCGTGATACTACCGCCACAACGGAGGCGTCAGCAATGGCGTTGTGTACATATATACACTAAGCACAGAGAGAATCTCCTATTAGACTAATTGCGTCCTACGAGAATACGTATATATATTTTGTACATACACCAATGGAGGTAACAAACACTCTTCACATGCTATATGCAGAACATACGGAGTGTTTCACACTAAGCACGAATATAAGCGTTCCATAAGTCGCTGTGCAGCCACGGATGCATGCGCGTCTGCACTCGTGTGTATTCTTTGTATGTTTGTTGACATATCTGAAGCAAAGTATACATGTTTAGAAATGGCATGCATACAAATATGTATCTATATATATATATATTTTAATATATCTATATATATATATATATATTGTGTGTCGTGCACCGAGGAAATAAGACTCACGTGTGTCGAAAATCGACGTTGTGTGTATGATGCCTTCTTCTGATGCATGAAATTAGAGCCTTCAAAGACACTTCTCTGCTGTGAAAGTATGTGTTGTGAGTGCTGCTCAGGGGCGACACAGTAGTGAAGTGTGAGATATTATATTGATGCACGTGTACTCGTTTGTCGGCTGCCACCCCCCTTTCTGCGTCTATATATATCTAGCAGAGAAGGAATGTTTCCCAAGCACGCAGACCAGACAACGGGAAAGACGTTGAGGACAAAAACACGTGTCGGCAGACGAGTGAATAGACAGGGTGTACGCAGTGCCCGGGTGTGTCATGCTGGACACATGCGTCACTACAGAGACTGTTCAATTCAGCCGACACAGGGACGACACCCACGAACACGCATACCCTAGTGTCTCTCTATCGTCTACTTGTACACGCACCACGACCACGAGCAGTCACACAACCAGATAAACACACAAACGCACACGCACGAACGCGCGCACACACACGCACGCACGCACGAATGCATGTAGATTTACCTGCGTACAGTCACGGATACATGTACATACGCACACAGACACGCGAAGAATGCGTACATACATGGTAGCGACGACGGGGCCCATGAAAATACATGTGAGCTTGCACGATACAACGTGTACCTGTTTGTTTGTGGTGTTGCCGGCATACATCTGAGGGAGGATTATATTGATGCAGGCTTTCTTTCTTCTGCTCAATCCCCTTACAGAGAAAAGTCAATGTGTCAACATGAATATGTTAACTGGCTTACAGGAATGATTGCGATGTCACTCGTTTACACACACATACATATACACATATATGTACATACACGTATACATATACGTATGCGTATATATATGTATATATATACATATATATACATACACATATATATACATATACATATATATACATATACATATACATATGATTATACATATACATATATACATCCACATATACATATATATATACATATGTATATACATATACATATAAATATACATACACATATACGTATACATATATATACCTGCATACATGTACTCATGTACGTATACACACATACCTAACTACATGCATACATAAGCTCTTTGACGTAAGTGGGCTAACTGTTCTACGTGGAAGAACTTGTTGTGACGAGTACATTGTCTGACACGTGTGTGTACTCTGGGCGCACAGAGTGGTGGTACTGGCGCTGGTGATGCTCGTTTTCCGACGAAGCCGGTGGACACGTATCCATCTTCTGATCCTTATGAACTTCCTTCTGTGTGCCCTTTGTTTCGCGCTGGATAGAAGTCAGACAGTCGCATTTGAAGCGCAGGGGCACAGAAACCCCATTCTTTGGTAAGTGGACTTACGGTGGCAGCAGGCATGCACTTTAAATTGTGAGCACAGCTCTCCGAGTGTGGGGAGAGCGCTAGTTGTGTAGTCATAGTCACAGCTCGCACAGAGCACGTACACGCTGAATACACAACACGTCGGGGAGCAGCGCACACGGTGTATACGCACCTCACGTATAGAGTCTGTACATGGTGTACGTACACGCCTCTCTGAGAAGTAGTCCACAATGTGGACACGCTGTATTATGCAAGACGCAAGTCGAGAACGCAAGTCTTGTACGCACGCCTTTAGAGCAGGACCCACACAATAAATACGTGCGCGCTTCAAAAAACTCATGCGGTCCCTACATCATCGCTAGTGAACGCCGACGGCGTATGCATATGCGATGCGGAGAACTGTTACGGTGTATGGATACTCGAAATGTATGATGCATACGGTGTACAAACACTCGAATTGCATGATGCACACGGTGTACAGATACCTCAAAATGGGTGATATACACCGTGTATAGACACCCCCTAAATAGATGATGCACAAGGTGTATAGACACCTCTTGAATCGATGACGCACGCGATGTATAGACACTTCGTAAATAGATGATGCAGACGATATCTAGACACCCTCTTTTTACCTGATGCACACGATGTATAGACGCTTTACCTACGTGACACACACGATGTATAGACACCCCAAAACAGGTGATGCACACGCTGTATAGACACCCTAAAAAAAGATGTTGGACGCAACATTCACAACCCCCTATATACACTTCATAGAGGACTTACGTGTAAGGGTCTTGTATACAGTACGCATACTTCTGCAGGCTCAGTACAGTGATGATGCCGTCCCGACGGCTCTGCTTCTCTCACCAAACGGGCTGTGCATGTGGACGAGAAGACTGATGTGACTGTGTGTATTGGAACTTCCCTTGTCACGGTTTGGGACGGGGAAGGGGACGGCGTGTTTCATCATACAAAGAAAACTGGTGCGTCACAGGTCTTCCGTGTATTCGTATACGTCGTAAACGTACTGTGTACTCAGACGTTTATCCCACGTATTGCGCGCATGCGTTTGTGTGCGCTATTTGAGTGTGTTTACCATGCTAACCAGAGGCTATCGGGACCATGTAAGTACTTCCGGTAAAAAGCGTGTTCTGAGGATATTATTATCTTAGTTCAATGACTAGTGATGGCTGCGGGCTCGTGGAGACCTATACTTTTGTCGCGCGCGTCCGTAAATGTCAGCATCATGCGTAGTTCACGTGAAGGCAGCCGTTCCCCCGCGACCCTCTCGCAGGCGTATGAACTCCTCTGTATACATGTGTGTGCGTGTGTGGGTGCGTGTATTTGTTTGTACAAGGGTGTGCCTGGCCTCACGAAAAGTGAAAACTCTCTAAAGAGTCTGATAGCAGCCAGAAGAGCACGCTACGACATACACCGCAAGTATTTAGGAAGTGGATTTCACATCACAACTCCGAGAGCATTCCGTGTAACTGGCTGTCATATATCAAGCCAGTAGTCTTCTACTAATAGTCCTGCTACTGCTATTACGGGTGAAAGGGCGAGGGAAATGAAGGAAGATTGTACTCAGATTCTCATGCACATGTCTTGTGTAATGCACCGACAGTTACAAACGCCGTGCAGCAGTCATTGCGTCTTGCGCCTAAACTTCTCGACCCATCTACTTCACTGCATAATACATAGAATTAACGTCTATTCTTTTTGCGTTTGCTTGTCCACTGAGATGGAAGGAGATCTCTTACTCTTTCCTTCTCATCACAGGCACCTCCGTACGCTCCGTACGCATAGATGTTTATAACACACACACCTTATATATTATGCGTATTTGTACATAGCGCTGTAAACATACCTTCACCGTATGTGTATTTTTGTGCACAGAGGGGACTGTACACAGTCACTGTGTATAGGCGTATTCGTACGCTTTGCTGTAGTAGAAACACCTTGCGTACATGTATTTGTACATAGCGCTGTAGAAAAACTTTTGTTATGCATATCTATACTCAGGGATGCGCAGAACTCTTTCTTACACATATTAGTACATAGTGTTGCAGACACACCACCTCTATGTGTACTTGTACATAGCGGTCTAGTGACGTCCTATCTGTCCTCATGCTGCTTGGCCAGCACTCAAAGTCTGTCTCACTATCCACATATGTGTACATGTGTATATACATAAAGTGGGTATGGAGCAGCTTCTGCTTCTTTTTTTTCTCCTTGAAAGCCTTCCAGACCCTGTGTGCTAACTGTGTGTATGTGATGGCATATATATCTCTACAGAGCGCTGTAGCGACAACCCCCCTCCTTCTTCCTGCAAACCCTGCTATCTACATATGTTGAAGTCTGTAGATCTCTGTCTATTGACAGGAATTCAAAGACATATTACTTCTTCTCAACTCCCTTGTAACTATTAACATTCATCTTCACTGCATGCTTTCTCCCTTACTGCACAGAGGCTTCCTGAGTACATGCATTTTTCTTTACTGCATGCGTGCTCCTTCACCATATACATCCTTCTTCACCGCGTATATTCCTCTTCGTTGCGTATATTCTTCTTCATTTCATAGAGATTTCTACACTGCACAAAGCCTTTGAGGTAATGAACGGAGGAATCGATTTCATAATAACTACTAGTAGGGCCCGGGCGCACACCACTTCGCCCCGACATCCTCCCCCCGCCCGCCCCCCTGCCCGCCGTGCGTGTTTTTGCTGCCTCGCTGGTGTTGCGTGCATTGCTGACGCTGACTGGAATGTAACACGTTTTCATTTCTTCAGTCGTTTCCATGACGACTGCCAACGCGTTGTTAGTTACCACATTTAACGATAGTCGCCATACCGTCATAACAGAAGACTCTTTAAACGACAACACACCCACAAACACACTCGCACACACTCACACACACACACACACACACACTCGCACACACTCACACACACACACACTCGCACACGCACACACACACACACACACACTCTCGCAAACACACTCACACACGCACACGCACACACACTAATGTAGTTCGCATGAATGTTTCAAACACACACACGTATATCTCTGGTATCCTTTCTTTTCTTTGCAGGATAGCAGCACGTGTGTGCAAGAAGCTCCAAGACATCATGGCGCTTATGGTCTTCATCCTCATTGCCCTTGGTATGATGAAGACATGTTTCTTCGTACCTATATATATATATTATACATGCATCTAGGCGCCAATAGGAGAACCGAGATGAGATGTAAAAGTTTTTTCTATTTTTTCGAATTACCTTTTTCTATGCCCTCGTATGTGCATAGGTGGCTCATATGGAGACTGTACATAGTTATAACAGATATACTCACGTAAGTACTCAGAAACGATAGTGAAAGTGCTTCTCATAGTGTGTGCCTCCTCTTATACTCTCCAATACGTCATAATGTTTGAGAAGAAGATTGCTATATCTGTTTGTGGTTGGACTCTATACGCAGACACAATATGTGTTTTTGCGCTTTTAAGATATATCTATATATACGTTTGCGGGGCTATTCTATCCCGCTGTTGTATGAGAAGATGCTACTTTTGTTTGAGTTGCTGCTGTCGGTGGTCTCTACACACACACGCACAACATACGTTCCAGCGAATAGTACATATATATTTACCCTGATGTTGGTAGTATATCAGTAATATCAGAAGCTTAATATATCAGTAATATCAGCAGCCGCAGTTTTCTTTCTACGTAAGCAACAGTAGTAACTGAAGTAGCAGTAGTGAGAATAGCAGTATTAATACTGCCATTAGTACCAATAGTAGTAGTACTACTACTAGCTAGAAGAAGAGGAACTACTTGTTTCTGCAGCGCTGCTTTTAAGGGTCTTTCCTCTCTTTTTTCCTCTGCTCCTGGTGCGGCTGACACTTGCAGCAATTGTCTCGCTTCTGTAACCTGAGAGCTAACAGGAGGCAATCACTGCTTCTGCCAAAAGTGTGTGCTTCTGCTAATATTGCCTCTGCTGCCGTATTGTATGTGTATGTATTTATGTATGTATGTATGTTCTCGGGATTATTTTTGTGCGCTCCTTATGGCTAGCCACTACCAGCTGCTGTTTCATACTACTTATGATTTCTTAGCGTTAGAAGAAAACGTTTGTTATTCATGTTGAGTATTGTTGCCGCTGTTTCAATGCACTCCTCTTTTTGCACTGTTCTCTCTGCTCCTTCATCGGCGTAAACGAATCCTTGTCACAAACTACGTTGCTTCTTGCAAAGCGCTACGGCTGCTGATCCGCTTGTATTCAGAGATGCGTGTTTTGTACAGTACCTACGGCTACTTCTGCTGCTACTACTATGACAGATAATACTACTACTGCTGCTCTTACGACAGATACTGCTGCTCCTGCTACTACAACAGAGACTGCTGCTGGTGCTCCTGCTAGGACAGCCAGTGCTACTGGTAATGCTATGATAGATGTTGCTGCTGCTGCTGCTGCTCCGACACTAGTGCTGCTGTTATTAGTGCTGTTGTATACAGAAACTGCTGGTGGTGCTGCTGCTACGGCAGATACTGCTACTGCTAGGAGAGGCAGTGCTGCTGTTACTGCTACTGCTATGATAGATATTGCTGCTGCTGCTCCGACACTAGTGCTGCTATTATTCGTGCTGTTTTCCCCCCCCACCCCCTCCTACACTTCCTGGTGCGTCGGCTCCTACATTCCTTCTTTTATTCAAAGAGATGGTCTACATTGCTTATACTTGAGGATCTTTTGTTTGAGTAGTAGCACACTCATCGCAGTTATGTGATAATCAATAACCATCAACACACAGCTTCCCCTTCGAATAGAAGAAGAGCTGGACACGAATGGCACTCAGCTATGCATCCAGGGTATCACTGTAACATTCATGGGAATACTGTTGAGTCATACTACCACTACTATTACTACCATTGTTAGTACTACTATTACTACACTGCCACTGCTAGTACTACTACTACTACTAGTAGTACTGCACTGCCACTGTTAGTACTACTACTAGGACTACACTGCAACAGCTGGTGCTATTACTAATACTACACTGCCACTGCTGGTACTGTTACTACTACTGAACTGCCACTGCTAGTACTAATATTACTACACTGCCACTGCTAGTACTACTACTAGGCCTACACTGCCACTGCTAGTACTACTTGTACTGCACTGCCACAGCTAAGTACTAGTATTACTACACTGCCACTGCTAGTTCTAGTATTACTAGTACGACACTGCCACTGCTAGTAGTGGTACTACTACTGCACTGCCACAGCTAGTACTAGTATTACTACACTGCCACTGCTAGTTCTAGTATTACTAGTACGACACTGCCACTGCTTGTACTGTTGCCAATACTACACTGCCACTGCTAGTAGTGGTACTACTACTGCACTGCCACAGCTAGTACTAGTATTACTACACTACCACTGCCAGTCTTACTACTATCACACTGCCACTGCTTGTACTACTACTGCTACAGCACTGCCGCTGCTAGTGTTACACCTTCACTGCTATTCCTGCAATAATAAAAACATTTTCTTTCGGTGTCGCTCTCTGTGTGCATGTCGCTCTCTGTCTGCCTGTCTCTATCTCGTGCTTTCTCTCTCGTACGTCTGCCCCCCCCCCCACACTGGTGTTGCCTGTGTGCAGGCTGGAAAACACTGCGGTCGCAACTGACGCGAATTGAAGTTCAGTTCGTGGCAGGACTCTGCGTCATATCCCTCTATCTCGGGCTCTTTGAAATCATTCTCGGAGGCTTTCAGGTAGACCCTCCGTACTCCGTGTGTATGTGAGTGAGTGTGTGTGCAAGTGTTTTGCATTCAGTGATATGTAAATGCTTACACATCCATGTAGGTGTGCGCACGATGCAAAACATCCTTTTTTGTGCGTGCACACAACATGCACAAAAAGAGGAGGCAGGTCTTTCGCCCTCTGTGTGTACGTATGTGTGTGTGTTTGTGTGTGTATGTGTGTGTGTGCACTTATGCAGTGCTCATACGTAGTACGTAAATGATGCA
>NW_026699131.1:0-38285 GCF_030435755.1 Ochotona princeps | reverse complement strand
CTGAAAACGGCTGTGGCGCTGAAGTTGCCTGAGAATGTGGAGTTGGTGGCATGTGAAACCCGCATGTGGAGCATTCGTTTGTGTTGGATGCTCTACCATGTTCATTCCTAGATAATGCACTCAAAGGGCACTAAGCATAGAGTGTGAAAACTGAGTTTCCTTGAGAGCTGCTTGGAAGCCTGATGGTGTGTGAGGTTAGTGAGCCAAATGGAGTTGTTCTCCCACAAGAACCACTTGGCTGATCCTTCTTCAATATGCCCTTCACCAACATGCAGTGTTTCCTTGATTGAATTAGCTCTCACACCAATATTTGCGTCTAGAGCCTTTGCATTGAGGGCTATCTGAAAACGGCTGTCTCGCTGAAGTTGCCTGAGAATGTGGAGTTGGTGGCATGTGAAACCCGCATGTGGAGGCATTCGTTTGTGTGGGATGCTAACCAAGCTTCATTTCAGTCCTAGGTACTCAAAAGGCACTAAGCATAGAGTGTGGAAAACTGAGTTTCCTTGAGAGCTGCTTGGAAGTGTGATGGTTTGTGAAGTTAGTGAGCCAAATGGAGTTGTTCTCCCACAAGAACCACTCGGCTGATCCTTCTTCAATATGTCCTTCACCAACATGCAGTGTTTCTTGATTGAATTAGCTCTCACACCAATATTTGCGTCTAGAGCCTTTGCATTGAGGGCTATCTGAAAACGGCTGTGGCGCTGAAGTTGCCTGTGAATGTGGAGTTGGTGGCATGTGAAACCCACATGTGGAGCATTCGTTTGTGTGGGATGCTCTACAGGTTCATTCCTAGATAATGCACTCAAAGGGCACTAAGCATAGAGTGTGAAAACTGAGTTTCCTTGAGAGCTGCTGGGAAGCCTGATGGTGTGTGAAGTTAGTGAGCCAAATGGAGTTGTTCTCCCACAAGAACAATTCGGCTGATCCTTCTTCAATATGCCCTTCACCAACATGCAGTGTTTCCTTGATTGAATTATCTCTCACACCAATATTTGCGTCTAGAGCCTTTGCATTGAGGGCTATCTGAAAACGACTGTGGCACTGAAGTTGCCTGTGAATGTGGAGTTGGTGGCATGTGAAACCCGTATGTGGAGCATTCGTTTGTGTGGGATGCTCTACCAGGTTCATTCCTAGATAATGCACTCAAAGGGCACTAAGCATAGAGTGTGAAAACTGAGTTTCCTTGAGAGCTGCTTGGAAGCCTGATGGTGTGTGAAGTTAGTGAGCCAAATGGAGTTGTTCTCCAACAAGAACCACTCGGCTGATCCTTCTTCAATATGCCCTTCACCAACATGCAGTGTTTCCTTGATTGAATTAGCTCTCACACCAATATTTGCGTCTAGAGCCTTTGCATTGAGGGCTATCTGAAAACGGCTGTCTCGCTGAAGTTGCCTGAGAATGTGGAGTTGGTGGCATGTGAAACCCGCATGTGGAGCATTCGTTTGTGTGGGATGCTAACCAAGCTTCATTTCAGTCCTAGGTACTCAAAAGGCACTAAGCATAGAGTGTGAAAACTGAGTTTCCTTGAGAGCTGCTTGGAAGCCTGATGGTGTGTGAAGTTAGTGAGCCAAATGGAGTTGTTCTCCCACAAGAACCACTCGGCTGATCCTTCTTCAATATGCCCTTCACCAACATGCAGTGTTTCCTTGATTGAATTAGCTCTCACACCAATATTTGCATCTAGAGCCTTTGCATTGAGGGCTATCTGAAAACGGCTGTGGCGCTGAAGTTGCCTGTGAATGTGGAGTTGGTGGCATGTGAAACCCGCATGTGGAGCATTCGTTTGTGTGGGATGCTCTACCAGGTTCATTCCTAGATAATGCACTCAAAGGGCACTAAGCCTAGAATGTGAAAACTGAGTTTCCTTGAGAGCTGCTTGGAAGCCTGATGGTGTGTGAGGTTAGTGAGCCAAATGGAGTTGTTCTCCCACAAGAACCACTCGGCTGATCCTTCTTCAATATGCCCTTCACCAACATGCAGTGTTTCCTTGATTGAATTAGCTCTCACACCAATATTTGCGTCTAGAGCCTTTGCATTGAGGGCTATCTGAAAACGGCTGTCTCGCTGAAGTTGCCTGAGAATGTGGAGTTGGTGGCATGTGAAACCCGCATGTGGAGCATTCGTTTGTGTGGGATGCTAACCAAGCTTCATTTCAGTCCTAGGTACTCAAAAGGCACTAAGCATAGAGTGTGAAAACTGAGTTTCCTTGAGAGCTGCTTGGAAGCCTGATGGTGTGTGAAGTTAGTGAGCCAAATGGAGTTGTTCTCCCACAAGAACCACTCGGCTGATCCTTCTTCAATATGTCCTTCACCAACATGCAGTGTTTCCTTGATTGAATTAGCTCTCACACCAATATTTGCGTCTAGAGCCTTTGCATTGAGGGCTATCTGAAAACGGCTGTGGCGCTGAAGTTGCCTGTCAATGTGGAGTTGGTGGCATGTGAAACCCACATGTGGAGCATTCGTTTGTGTGGGATGCTCTACCAGGTTCATTCCTAGATAATGCACTCAAAGGGCATTAAGCATAGAGTGTGAAAACTGAGTTTCCTTGAGAGCTGCTGGGAAGCCTGATGGTGTGTGAAGTTAGTGAGCCAAATGGAGTTGTTCTCCCACAAGAACCACTTGGCTGATCCTTCTTCAATATGCCCTTCACCAACATGCAGTGTTTCCTTGATTGAATTAGCTCTCACACCAATATTTGCGTCTAGAGCCTTTGCATTGAGGGCTATCTGAAAACGGCTGTGGCGCTGAAGTTGCCTGTGAATGTGGAGTTGTTGGCATGTGAAACCCGTATGTGGAGCATTCGTTTGTGTGGGATGCTCTACCAGGTTCATTCCTAGATAATGCACTCAAAGGGCACTAAGCCTAGAGTGTGAAAACTGAGTTTCCTTGAGAGCTGCTTGGAAGCCTGATGGTGTGTGAAGTTAGTGAGCCAAATGGAGTTGTTCTCCCACAAGAACCACTCGGCTGATCCTTCTTCAATATGCCCTTCACCAACATGCAGTGTTTCCTTGATTGAATTAGCTCTCACACCAATATTTGCATCTAGAGCCTTTGCATTGAGGGCTATCTGAAAACGGCTGTGGCGCTGAAGTTGCCTGTGAATGTGGAGTTGGTGGCATGTGAAACCCGCATGTGGAGCATTCGTTTGTGTGGGATGCTCTACCAGGTTCATTCCTAGATAATGCACTCAAAGGGCACTAAGCCTAGAATGTGAAAACTGAGTTTCCTTGAGAGCTGCTTGGAAGCCTGATGGTGTGTGAGGTTAGTGAGCCAAATGGAGTTGTTCTCCCACAAGAACCACTCGGCTGATCCTTCTTCAATATGCCCTTCACCAACATGCAGTGTTTCCTTGATTGAATTAGCTCTCACACCATCATTTGCGTCTAGAGCCTTTGCATTGAGGGCTATCTGAAAACGGCTGTCTCGCTGAAGTTGCCTGAGAATGTGGAGTTGGTGGCATGTGAAACCCGCATGTGGAGCATTCGTTTGTGTGGGATGCTAACCAAGCTTCATTTCAGTCCTAGGTACTCAAAAGGCACTAAGCATAGAGTGTGAAAACTGAGTTTCCTTGAGAGCTGCTTGGAAGCCTGATGGTGTGTGAAGTTAGTGAGCCAAATGGAGTTGTTCTCCCACAAGAACCACTCGGCTGATCCTTCTTCAATATGTCCTTCACCAACATGCAGTGTTTCCTTGATTGAATTAGCTCTCACACCAATATTTGCGTCTAGAGCCTTTGCATTGAGGGCTATCTGAAAACGGCTGTGGCGCTGAAGTTGCCTGTGAATGTGGAGTTGGTGGCATGTGAAACCCACATGTGGAGCATTCGTTTGTGTGGGATGCTCTACCAGGTTCATTCCTAGATAATGCACTCAAAGGGCATTAAGCATAGAGTGTGAAAACTGAGTTTCCTTGAGAGCTGTTTGGAAGCCTGATGGTGTGTGAAGTTAGTGAGCCAAATGGAGTTGTTCTCCCACAAGAACCACTTGGCTGATCCTTCTTCAATATGCCCTTCACCAACATGCAGTGTTTCCTTGATTGAATTAGCTCTTACACCAATATTTGCGTCTAGAGCCTTTGCATTGAGGGCTATCTGAAAACGGCTGTGGCGCTGAAGTTGCCTGTGAATGTGGAGTTGTTGGCATGTGAAACCCGTATGTGGAGCATTCGTTTGTGTGGGATGCTCTACCAGGTTCATTCCTAGATAATGCACTCAAAGGGCACTAAGCATAGAGTGTGAAAACTGAGTTTCCTTGAGAGCTGCTTGGAAGCCTGATGGTGTGTGAAGTTAGTGAGCCAAATGGAGTTGTTCTCCCACAAGAACCACTCGGCTGATCCTTCTTCAATATGCCCTTCACCAACATGCAGTGTTTCCTTGATTGAATTAGCTCTCACACCAATATTTGCGTCTAGAGCCTTTGCATTGAGGGCTATCTGAAAACGGCTGTGGCGCTGAAGTTGCCTGTCAATGTGGAGTTGGTGGCATGTGAAACCCGCATGTGGAGCATTCGTTTGTGTGGGATGCTCTACCAGGTTCATTCCTAGATAATGCACTCAAAGGGCACTAAGCATAGAGTGTGAAAACTGAGTTTCCTTGACAGCTGCTTGGAAGCCTGATGGTGTGTGAAGTTAGTGAGCCAAATGGAGTTGTTCTCCAACAAGAACCACTCGGCTGATCCTTCTTCAATATGCCCTTCACCAACATGCAGTGTTTCCTTGATTGAATTAGCTCTCACACCAATATTTGCATCTAGAGCCTTTGCATTGAGGGCTATCTGAAAACGGCTGTGGCGCTGAAGTTGCCTGTGAATGTGGAGTTGGTGGCATGTGAAACCCGCATGTGGAGCATTCGTTTGTGTGGGATGCTCTACCAGGTTCATTCCTAGATAATGCACTCAAAGGGCACTAAGCCTAGAGTGTGAAAACTGAGTTTCCTTGAGAGCTGCTTGGAAGCCTGATGGTGTGTGAAGTTAGTGAGCCAAATGGAGTTGTTCTCCCACAAGAACCACTCGGCTGATCCTTCTTCAATATGCCCTTCACCAACATGCAGTGTTTCCTTGATTGAATTAGCTCTCACACCAATATTTGCGTCTAGAGCCTTTGCATTGAGGGCTATCTGAAAACGGCTGTGGCGCTGAAGTTGCCTGAGAATGTGGAGTTGGTGGCATGTGAAACCCGCATGTGGAGCATTCGTTTGTGTGGGATGCTCTACCAGGTTTATTCCTAGATAATGCACTCAAAGGGCACTAAGCACAGAGTGTGAAAACTGAGTTTCCTTGAGAGCTGCTTGGAAGCCTGATGGTGTGTGAAGTTAGTGAGCCAAATGGAGTTGTTCTCCCACAAGAACCACTCGGCTGATCCTTCTTCAATATGCCCTTCACCAACATGCAGTGTTTCCTTGATTGAATTAGCTCTCACACCAATATTTGCGTCTAGAGCCTTTGCATTGAGGGCTATCTGAAAACGGCTGTGGCGCTGAAGTTGCCTGAGAATGTGGAGTTGGTGGCATGTGAAACCCGCATGTGGAGCATTCGTTTGTGTGGGATGCTCTACCAGGTTCATTCCTAGATAATGCACTCAAAGGGCACTAAGCATAGAGTGTGAAAACTGAGTTTCCTTGAGAGCTGCTTGGAAGCCTGATGGTGTGTGAAGTTAGTGAGCCAAATGGAGTTGTTCTCCCACAAGAACCACTCGGCTGATCCTTCTTCAATATGCCCTTCACCAACATGCAGTGTTTCCTTGATTGAATTAGCTCTCACACCAATATTTGCGTCTAGAGCCTTTGCATTGAGGGCTATCTGAAAACGGCTGTGGCGCTGAAGTTGCCTGAGAATGTGGAGTTGGTGGCATGTGAAACCCGCATGTGGAGCATTCGTTTGTGTGGGATGCTCTACCAGGTTCATTCCTAGATAATGCACTCAAAGGGCACTAAGCATAGAGTGTGCAAACTGAGTTTCCTTGAGAGCTGCTTGGAAGCCTGATGGTGTGTGAAGTTAGTGAGCCAAATGGAGTTGTTCTCCCACAAGAACCACTCAGCTGATCCTTCTTCAATATGCCCTTCACCAACATGCAGTGTTTCCTTGATTGAATTAGCTCTCACACCAATACTTGTGTCTAGAGCCTTTGCATTGAGGGCTATCTGAAAACGGCTGTGGCGCTGAAGTTGCCTGTGAATGTGGAGTTGGTGGCATGTGAAACCCGCATGTGGAGCATTCGTTTGTGTGGGATGCTAACCAAGCTTCATTTCAGTCCTAGGTACTCAAAAGGCACTAAGCATAGAGTGTGAAAACTGAGTTTCCTTGAGAGCTGCTTGGAAGCCTGATGGTGTGTGAAGTTAGTGAGCCAAATGGAGTTGTTCTCCCACAAGAACCACTCGGCTGATCCTTCTTCAATATGCCCTTCACCAACATGCAGTGTTTCCTTGATTGAATTAGCTCTCACACCAATATTTGCGTCTAGAGCCTTTGCATTGAGGGCTATCTGAAAACGGCTGTGGCGCTGAAGTTGCCTGAGAATGTGGAGTTGGTGGCATGTGAAACCCGCATGTGGAGCATTCGTTTGTGTGGGATGCTCTACCAGGTTCATTCCTAGATAATGCACTCAAAGGGCACTAAGCACAGAGTGTGAAAACTGAGTTTCCTTGAGAGCTGCTTGGAAGCCTGATGGTGTGTGAAGTTAGTGAGCCAAATGGAGTTGTTCTCCCACAAGAACCACTCGGCTGATCCTTCTTCAATATGCCCTTCACCAACATGCAGTGTTTCCTTGATTGAATTAGCTCTCACACCAATATTTGCGTCTAGAGCCTTTGCATTGAGGGCTATCTGAAAACGGCTGTGGCGCTGAAGTTGCCTGAGAATGTGGAGTTGGTGGCATGTGAAACCCGCATGTGAAGCATTCGTTTGTGTGGGATGCTCTACCAGGTTCATTCCTAGATAATGCACTCAAAGGGCACTAAGCATAGAGTGTGAAAACTGAGTTTCCTTGAGAGCTGCTTGGAAGCCTGATGGTGTGTGAAGTTAGTGAGCCAAATGGAGTTGTTCTCCCACAAGAACCACTCGGCTGATCCTTCTTCAATATGCCCTTCACCAACATGCAGTGTTTCCTTGATTGAATTAGCTCTCACACCAATATTTGCGTCTAGAGCCTTTGCATTGAGGGCTATCTGAAAACGGCTGTGGCGCTGAAGTTGCCTGAGAATGTGGAGTTGGTGGCATGTGAAACCCGCATGTGGAGCATTCGTTTGTGTGGGATGCTCTACCAGGTTCATTCCTAGATAATGCACTCAAAGGGCACTAAGCATAGAGTGTGCAAACTGAGTTTCCTTGAGAGCTGCTTGGAAGCCTGATGGTGTGTGAAGTTAGTGAGCCAAATGGAGTTGTTCTCCCACAAGAACCACTCAGCTGATCCTTCTTCAATATGCCCTTCACCAACATGCAGTGTTTCCTTGATTGAATTAGCTCTCACACCAATACTTGTGTCTAGAGCCTTTGCATTGAGGGCTATCTGAAAACGGCTGTGGCGCTGAAGTTGCCTGTGAATGTGGAGTTGGTGGCATGTGAAACCCGCATGTGGAGCATTCGTTTGTGTGGGATGCTAACCAAGCTTCATTTCAGTCCTAGGTACTCAAAAGGCACTAAGCATAGAGTGTGAAAACTGAGTTTCCTTGAGAGCTGCTTGGAAGCCTGATGGTGTGTGAAGTTAGTGAGCCAAATGGAGTTGTTCTCCCACAAGAACCACTCGGCTGATCCTTCTTCAATATGCCCTTCACCAACATGCAGTGTTTCCTTGATTGAATTAGCTCTCACACCAATATTTGTGTCTACTGCCTTTGCATTGAGGGCTATCTGAAAATGGCTGTGGCGCTGAAGTTGCCTGAGAATGTGGAGTTGGTGGCATGTGAAACCCGCATGTGGAGCATTCGTTTGTGTGGGATGCTCTACCAGCTTCTTTTCAGTTGTAGGCACTCAAAGGGCATTAAGCCAAGAGTGTGAAAACTGAGTTTCCTTGAGAGCTGCTTGGAAGCCTGATGGTGTGTGAAGTTAGTGAGCCAAATGGAGTTGTTCTCCCACAAGAACCATTCGGCTGATCCTTCTTCAATATGCCCTTCACCAACATGCAGTGTTTCCTTGATTGAATTAGCTCTCACACCAATATTTGCGTCCAGAGCCTTTGCATTGAGGGCTATCTGAAAACGGCTGTGGCGCTGAAGTTGCCTGAGAATGTGGAGTTGGTGGCATGTGAAACCCGCATGTGGAGCATTCGTTTGTGTGGGATGCTCTACCAGGTTCATTCCTAGATAATGCACTCAAAGGGCACTAAGCCTAGAGTGTGAAAACTGAGTTTCCTTGAGAGCTGCTTGGAAGCCTGATGGTGTGTGAAGTTAGTGAGCCAAATGGAGTTGTTCTCCCACAAGAACCACTCGGCTGATCCTTCTTCAATATGCCCTTCACAAACATGCAGTGTTTCCTTGATTGAATTAGCTCTCACACCAATATTTGCGTCTAGAGCCTTTGCATTGTGGGCTATCTGAAAACGGCTGTGGCGCTGAAGTTGCCTGTGAATGTGGAGTTGGTGGCATGTGAAACCCGCATGTGGAGCATTCGTTTGTGTGGGATGCTCTACCAGGTTCATTCCTAGATAATGCACTCAAAGGGCACTAAGCATAGAGTGTGAAAACTGAGTTTCCTTGAGAGCTGCTTGGAAGCCTGATGGTGTGTGAAGTTAGTGAGCCAAATGGAGTTGTTCTCCCACAAGAACCACTCGGCTGATCCTACTTCAATATGCCCTTCACCAACATGCAGTGTTTCCTTGATTGAATTAGCTCTCACACCAATATTTGTGTCTAGAGCCTTTGCATTGAGGGCTATCTGAAAACGGCTGTCGCGCTGAAGTTGCCTGAGAATGTGGAGTTGGTGGCATGTGAAACCCGCATGCGGAGCATTTGTTTGTGTGGGATGTCCACCAGGTTCATTCCTAGATAATGCACTCAAAGGGCACTAAGCATAGAGTGTGAAAACTGAGTTTCCTTGAGAGCTGCTTGGAAGCCTGATGGTGTGTGAAGTTAGTGAGCCAAATGGAGTTGTTCTCCCCCAAGAATCACTCAGCTGATCCTTCTTCAATATGCCCTTCACCAACATGCAGTGTTTCCTTGATTGAATTAGCTCTCACACCAATATTTGCGTCTAGAGCCTTTGCATTGAGGGCTATCTGAAAACGGCTGTGGCGCTGAAGTTGCCTGAGAATGTGGAGTTGGTGGCATGTGAAACCCGCATGTGGAGCATTCGTTTGTGTGGGATGCTCTACCAGGTTCATTCCTAGATAATGCACTCAAAGGGCACTAAGCATAGAGTGTGAAAACTGAGTTTCCTTGAGAGCTGCTTGGAAGCCTGATGGTTTGTGAAGTTAGTGAGCCAAATGGAGTTGTTCTCCCACAAGAACCACTCGGCTGATCCTTCTTCAATATGCCCTTCACCAACATGCAGTGTTTCCTTGATTGAATTAGCTCTCACACCAATATTTGTGTCTAGAGCCTTTGCATTGAGGGCTATCTGAAAACGGCTGTGGCGCTGAAGTTGCCTGTGAATGTGGAGTTGGTGGCATGTGAAACCCGCATGTGGATCATTTGTTCATTTGTTTGTGTTGGATGCTCTACCAGGTTCATTCCTAGATAATGCTCTCAAAGGGCACTAAGTATAGAGTGTGAAAACTGAGTTTCCTTGAGAGCTGCTTGGAAGCCTGATGGTGTGTGAAGTTAGTGAGCCAAATGGAGTTGTTCTCCCACAAGAACCACTTGGCTGATCCTTCTTCAATATGCCCTTCACCAACATGCAGTGTTTCCTTGATTGAATTAGCTCTCACACCAGTATTTGCGTCTAGAGCCTTTGCATTGAGGGCTATCTGAAAACGGCTGTGGCGCTGAAGTTGCCTGAGAATGTGGAGTTGGTGGCATGTGAAACCCGCATGTGGAGCATTCGTTTGTGTGGGATGCTCACCAACCTTCTTTTCAGTCCTACGTACTCAAAAGGCACTAAGCATAGAGTGTGAAAACTGAGTTTCCTTGAGAGCTGCTTGGAAGCCTGATGGTGTGTGAAGTTAGTGAGCCAAATGGAGTTGTTCTCCCACAAGAACCACTCGGCTGATCCTTCTTCAATATGCCCTTCACCAACATGCAGTGTTTCCTTGATTGAATTAGCTCTCACACCAATATTTGCGTCTAGAGCCTTTGCATTGAGGGCTATCTGAAAACGGCTGTGGCACTGAAGTTGCCTGTGAATGTGGAGTTGGTGGCATGTGAAACCCGCATGTGGAGCATTCGTTTGTGTGGGATGCTCTACCAGGTTCATTCCCAGATAATGCACTCAAAGGGCACTAAGCACAGAGTGTGAAAACTGAGTTTCCTTGAGAGCTGGGAAGCCTGGTGGTGTGTGAAGTTAGTGAGCCACATGGAGTTGTTCTCCCACAAGAACCACTTGGCTGATCCTTCTTCAATATGCCCTTCATCAACATGCAGTGTTTCCTTGATTGAATTAGCTCTCACACCAATATTTGCGTCTAGAGCCTTTGCATTGAGGGCTATCTGAAAACGGCTGTGGCGCTGAAGTTGCCTGAGAATGTGGAGTTGGTGGCATGTGAAACCCGCATGTGGAGCATTCGTTTGTTTGGGATGCTCTACCAGATTCATTCCTAGATAATGCACTCAAAGGGCACTAAGCCTAGAGTGTGAAAACTGAGTTTCCTTGAGAGCTGCTTGGAAGCCTGATGGTGTGTGAAGTTAGTGAGCCAAATGGAGTTGTTCTCCCACAAGAACCACTCGGCTGATCCTTCTTCAATATGCCCTTCACCAACATGCAGTGTTTCCTTGATTGAATTAGCTCTCACACCAATATTTGCGTCTAGAGCCTTTGCATTGAGGGCTATCTGAAAACGGCTGTGGCGCTGAAGTTGCCTGAGAATGTGGAGTTGGTGTCATGTGAAACCCGCATGTGGAGCATTCGTTTGTGTGGGATGCTAACCAAGCTTCATTTCAGTCCTAGGTACTCAAAAGGCACTAAGCATAGAGTGTGAAAACTGAGTTTCCTTGAGAGCTGCTTGGAAGCCTGATGGTGTGTGAAGTTAGTGAGCCAAATGGAGTTGTTCTCCCACAAGAACCACTTGGCTGATCCTTCTTCAATATGCCCTTCACCAACATGCAGTGTTTCCTTGATTGAATTAGCTCTCACACCAATATTTGCGTCTAGAGCCTTTGCATTGAGGGCTATCTGAAAATGGCTGTGGCGCTGAAGTTGCCTGTGAATGTGGAGTTGGTGGCATGTGAAACCCGCATGTGGAGCATTCGTTTGTGTGGGATGCTCTACCAGGTTCATTCCTAGATAATGCACTCAAAGGGCACTAAGCATAGAGTGTGAA
This sequence comes from Ochotona princeps, assembly GCF_030435755.1. Classification (NCBI taxonomy): domain Eukaryota; kingdom Metazoa; phylum Chordata; class Mammalia; order Lagomorpha; family Ochotonidae; genus Ochotona; species Ochotona princeps. The sequence continues at coordinate 26,880 of NW_026699131.1, read as the reverse complement.
AACTGAGTTTCCTTGAGAGCTGCTTGGAGGCCTGATGGTGTGTGAAGTTAGTGAGCCAAATGGAGTTGTTCTCCCACAAGAACCACTCAGCTGATCCTTCTTCAATATGCCCTTCACCAACATGCAGTGTTTCCTTGATTGAATTAGCTCTCACACCAATATTTGCGTCTAGAGCCTTTGCATTGAGGGCTATCTGAAAACGGCTGTGGCACTGAAGTTGCCTGTGAATGTGGAGTTGGTGGCATGTGAAACCCGCATGTGGAGCATTCGTTTGTGTGGGATGCTCTACCAGGTTCATTCCCAGATAATGCACTCAAAGGGCACTAAGCCTAGAGTGTGAAAACTGAATTTCCTTGAGAGCTGCTTGGAAGCCTGATGGTGTGTGAAGTTAGTGAGCCAAATAGAGTTGTTCTCCCACAAGAACCACTCGGCTGATCCTTCTTCAATATGCCCTTCACCAACATGCAGTGTTTCCTTGATTGAATTAGCTCTCACACCAGTATTTGCGTCTAGAGCCTTTGCATTGAGGGCCATCTGAAAACGGCTGTGGCGCTGGAGTTGCCTGTCAATGTGGAGTTGGTGGCATGTGAAACCCGCATGTGGAGCATTCATTTGTGTGGGATGCTCTACCAGGTTCATTCCTAGATAATGCACTCAAAGGGCACTAAGCCTAGAGCGTGAAAACTGAGTTTCTTTGAGAGCTGCTTGGAAGCCTGATGGTGTGTGAAGTTAGTGAGCCAAATGGAGTTGTTCTCCCACAAGAACCACTCGGCTGATCCTTCTTCAATATGCCCTTCACCAACATGCAGTGTTTCCTTGATTGAATTAGCTCTCACACCAATATTTGCGTCTAGAGCCTTTGCATTGAGGGCTATCTGAAAACGGCTGTGGCGCTGAAGTTGCCTGAGAATGTGGAGTTGGTGGCATGTGAAACCCGCATGTGGAGCATTCGTTTGTGTGGGATGCTCTACCAGGTTCATTCCTAGATAATGCACTCAAAGGGCACTAAGCACAGAGTGTGAAAACTGAGTTTCCTTGAGAGCTGGGAAGCCTGGTGGTGTGTGAAGTTAGTGAGCCACATGGAGTTGTTCTCCCACAAGAACCACTTGGCTGATCCTTCTTCAATATGCCCTTCATCAACATGCAGTGTTTCCTTGATTGAATTAGCTCTCACACCAATATTTGCGTCTAGAGCCTTTGCATTGAGGGCTATCTGAAAACGGCTGTGGCGCTGAAGTTGCCTGAGAATGTGGAGTTGGTGGCATGTGAAACCCGCATGTGGAGCATTCGTTTGTGTGGGATGCTCTACCAGGTTCATTCCTAGATAATGCACTCAAAGGGCACTAAGCCTAGAGTGTGAAAACTGAGTTTCCTTGAGAGCTGCTTGGAAGCCTGATGGTGTGTGAAGTTAGTGAGCCAAATGGAGTTGTTCTCCCACAAGAACCACTCGGCTGATCCTTCTTCAATATGCCCTTCACCAACATGCAGTGTTTCCTTGATTGAATTAGCTCTCACACCAATATTTGCGTCTAGAGCCTTTGCATTGAGGGCTATCTGAAAACGGCTGTGGCGCTGAAGTTGCCTGCGAATGTGGAGTTGGTGTCATGTGAAACCCGCATGTGGAGCATTCGTTTGTGTGGGATGCTAACCAAGCTTCATTTCAGTCCTAGGTACTCAAAATGCACTAAGAATAGAGTGTGAAAACTGAGTTTCCTTGAGAGCTGCTTGGAAGCCTGATGGTGTGTGAAGTTAGTGAGCCAAATGGAGTTGTTCTCCCACAAGAACCACTTGGCTGATCCTTCTTCAATATGCCCTTCACCAACATGCAGTGTTTCCTTGATTGAATTAGCTCTCACACCAATATTTGCGTCTAGAGCCTTTGCATTGAGGGCTATCTGAAAATGGCTGTGGCGCTGAAGTTGCCTGTGAATGTGGAGTTGGTGGCATGTGAAACCCGCATGTGGAGCATTCGTTTGTGTGGGATGCTCTACCAGGTTCATTCCTAGATAATGCACTCAAAGGGCACTAAGCATAGAGTGTGAAAACTGAGTTTCCTTGAGAGCTGCTTGGAAGCCTGATGGTGTGTGAAGTTAGTGAGCCAAATGGAGTTGTTCTCCCACAAGAACCACTCAGCTGATCCTTCTTCAATATGCCCTTCACCAACATGCAGTGTTTCCTTGATTGAATTAGCTCTCACACCAATATTTGTGTCTAGAGCCTTTGCATTGAGGGCTATCTGAAAACGGCTGTGGCGCTGAAGTTGCCTGAGAATGTGGAGTTGGTGGCATGTGAAACCCGCATGTGGAGCATTTGTTTGTGTGGGATGTCGACCAGGTTCATTCCTAGATAATGCACTCAAAGGGCACTAAGCCTAGAGTGTGAAAACTGAGTTTCCTTGAGAGCTGCTTGGAAGCCTGATGGTGTGTGAAGTTAGTGAGCCAAATGGAGTTGTTCTCCCCCAAGAATCACTCGGCTGATCCTTCTTCAATATGCCCTTCACCAACATGCAGTGTTTCCTTGATTGAATTAGCTCTCACACCAATATTTGCGTCTAGAGCCTTTGCATTGAGGGCTATCTGAAAACGGCTGTGGCGCTGAAGTTGCCTGTCAATGTGGAGTTGGTGGCATGTGAAACCCGCATGTGGAGCATTCGTTTGTGTGGGATGCTAACCAAGCTTCATTTCAGTCCTAGGTACTCAAAAGGCACTAAGCATAGAGTGTGAAAACTGAGTTTCCTTGAGAGCTGCTTGGAAGCCTGATGGTGTGTGAAGTTAGTGAGCCAAATGGAGTTGTTCTCCCACAAGAACCACTCGGCTGATCCTTCTTCAATATGCCCTTCACCAACATGCAGTGTTTCCTTGATTGAATTAGCTCTCACACCAATATTTGCATCTAGAGCCTTTGCATTGAGGGCTATCTGAAAACGGCTGTGGCGCTGAAGTTGCCTGTGAATGTGGAGTTGGTGGCATGTGAAACCCGCATGTGGAGCATTCGTTTGTGTGGGATGCTCTACCAGGTTCATTCCTAGATAATGCACTCAAAGGGCACTAAGCATAGAGTGTGAAAACTGAGTTTCCTTGAGAGCTGCTTGGAAGCCTGATGGTGTGTGAAGTTAGTGAGCCAAATGGAGTTGTTCTCCCACAAGAACCACTCGGCTGATCCTTCTTCAATATGCCCTTCACCAACATGCAGTGTTTCCTTGATTGAATTAGCTCTCACACCAATATTTGCATATAGAGCCTTTGCATTGAGGGCTATCTGAAAACGGCTGTGACGCTGAAGTTGCCTGAGAATGTGGAGTTGGTGGCATGTGAAACCCGCATGTGGAGCATTCGTTTGTGTGGGATGCTCTACCAGGTTCATTCCTAGATAATGCACTCAAAGGGCACTAAGCCTAGAGTGTGAAAACTGAGTTTCCTTGAGAGCTGCTTGGAAGCCTGATGGTGTGTGAAGTTAGTGAGCCAAATGGAGTTGTTCTCCCACAAGAACCACTTGGCTGATCCTTCTTCAATATGCCCTTCACCAACATGCAGTGTTTCCTTGATTGAATTAGCTCTCACACCAATATTTGCGTCTAGAGCCTTTGCATTGAGGGCTATCTGAAAACGGCTGTGGCGCTGAAGTTGCCTGAGAATGTGGAGTTGGTGGCATGTGAAACCCGCATGTGGAGCATTCGTTTGTGTGGGATGCTCTACCAGGTTCATTCCTAGATAATGCACTCAAAGGGCACTAAGCTAGAGTGTGAAAACTGAGTTTCCTTGAGAGCTGCTTGGAAGCCTGATGGTGTGTGAAGTTAGTGAGCCAAATGGAGTTGTTCTCCCACAAGAACCACTCGGCTGATCCTTCTTCAATATGCCCTTCACCAACATGCAGTGTTTCCTTGATTGAATTAGCTCTCACACCAATATTTGCGTCTAGAGCCTTTGCATTGAGGGCTATCTGAAAACGGCTGTGGCGCTGAAGTTGCCTGAGAATGTGGAGTTGGTGGCATGTGAAACCCGCATGTGGAGCATTCGTTTGTGTGGGATGCTCTACCAGGTTCATTCCTAGATAATGCACTCAAAGGGCACTAAGCCTAGAGTGTGAAAACTGAGTTTCCTTGAGAGCTGCTTGGAAGCCTGATGGTGTGTGAAGTTAGTGAGCCAAATGGAGTTGTTCTCCCACAAGAACCACTCAGATGATACTTCTTCAATATGCCCTTCACCAACAAGCAGTGTTTCCTTGATTGAGTTAGCTCTCACACCAATATTTGCGTCTAGAGCCTTTGCATTGGGCGCTATCTGAAAATGGCTGTGGCGCTGAAGTTGCCTAAGAATGTGGAGTTGGTGACATGTGAAACCCGCATGTGGAGCATTCGTTTTGTGTGGGATGCTCAAGAACCTTCATTTCAGTCCTATGTACTCAAAAGGCACTAAGCATAGAGTGTGAAAACTGAGTTTCCTTGAGAGCTGCTTGGAAGCCTGATGGTGTGTGAAGTTAGTGAGCCAAATGGAGTTGTTCTCCCACAAGAACCACTCGGCTGATCCTTCTTCAATATGCCCTTCACCAACATGCAGTGTTTCCTTGATTGAATTAGCTCTCACACCAATATTTGCGTCTAGAGCCTTTGCATTGAGGGCTATCTGAAAACGGCTGTGGCGCTGAAGTGTGCCTGTGAATGTGGAGTTGGTGGCATGTGAAACCCGCATGTGGAGCATTCGTTTGTGTGGGATGCTCTACCAGGTTCATTCCTAGATAATGCACTCAAAGGGCACTAAGCCTAGAGTGTGAAAACTGAGTTTCCTTGAGAGCTGCTTGGAAGCCTGATGTTGTGTGAAGTTAGTGAGCCAAATGGAGTTGTTCTCTTACAAGAACCACTTGGATGATCCTTCTTCAATATGCCCTTCACCAACATGCAGTGTTTCCTTGATTGAATTAGCTCTCACACCAATATTTGCGTCTAGAGCCTTTGCATTGAGGGCTATCTGAAAACGGGTGTGGCGCTGAAGTTGCCTGAGGAATGTGGAGTTGAGGAATGTGAAACCCGCATGTGGAGCATTCGTTTGTGTGGGATGCTCTACCAGGTTCATTCCTAGATAATGCACTCAAAGGGCACTAAGCATAGAGTGTGAAAACTGAGTTTCCTTGAGAGCTGCTTGGAAGCCTGATGGTGTGTGAAGTTAGTGAGCCAAATGGAGTTGTTCTCCGACAAAAAACCACTCGGCCGATCCTTCTTCAATATGCCCTTCACCAACATGCAGTGTTTCCTTGATTGAATTAGCTCTCACACCAATATTTGCGTCTAGAGCCTTTGCATTGAGGGCTATCTGAAACGGCTGTGGCACTGAGGTTGCCTGTGAGTGTGGAGTTGGTGGCATGTGAAACCCGCATGTGGAGCATTCGTTTGTGTGGGATGCTCTACCAGGTTCATTCCCAGATAATGCACTCAAAGGGCACTAAGCCTAGAGTGTGAAAACTGAATTTCCGGTAGAGCTGCTTGGAAGCCTGATGGTGTGTGAAGTAGTGAGCGAAAATGGAGTTGTTCTCCCACAAGAACCACTCGGCTGATCCTTCTTCAATATGCCCTTCACCAACATGCAGTGTTTCCTTGATTGAATTAGCTCTCACACCAGTATTTGCGTCTAGAGCCTTTGCATTGAGGGCCATCTGAAAACGGCTGTGGCGCTGGAGTTGCCTGTCAATGTGGAGTTGGTGGCATGTGAAACCCGCATGTGGAGCATTCGTTTGTGTGGGATGCTCTACCAGGTTCATTCCTAGATAATGCACTCAAAGGGCACTAAGCCTAGAGCGTGAAAACTGAGTTTCTTTGAGAGCTGCTTGGAAGCCTGATGGTGTGTGAAGTTAGTGAGCCAAATGGAGTTGTTCTCCCACAAGAACCACTCGGCTGATCCTTCTTCAATATGCCCTTCACCAACATGCAGTGTTTCCTTGATTGAATTAGCTCTCACACCAATATTTGCGTCTAGAGCCTTTGCATTGAGGGCTATCTGAAAACGGCTGTGGCGCTGAAGTTGCCTGAGAATGTGGAGTTGGTGGCATGTGAAACCCGCATGTGGAGCATTCGTTTTGTGTGGATGCTCTACCAGGTTCATTCCTAGATAATGCACTCAAAGGGCACTAAGCATAGAGTGTGAAAACTGAGTTTCCTTGAGAGCTGGGAAGCCTGGTGGTGTGTGAAGTTAGTGAGCCACATGGAGTTGTTCTCCCACAAGAACCACTTGGCTGATCCTTCTTCAATATGCCCTTCACCAACATGCAGTGTTTCCTTGATTGAATTAGCTCTCACACCAATATTTGCGTCTAGAGCCTTTGCATTGAGGGCTATCTGAAAACGGCTGTGGCGCTGAAGTTGCCTGAGAATGTGGAGTTGGTGGCATGTGAAACCCGCATGTGGAGCATTCGTTTGTGTGGGATGCTCTACCAGGTTCATTCCTAGATAATGCACTCAAAGGGCACTAAGCCTAGAGTGTGAAAACTGAGTTTCCTTGAGAGCTGCTTGGAAGCCTGATGGTGTGTGAAGTTAGTGAGCCAAATGGAGTTGTTCTCCCACAAGAACCACTCGGCTGATCCTTCTTCAATATGCCCTTCACCAACATGCAGTGTTTCCTTGATTGAATTAGCTCTCACACCAGTATTTGCGTCTAGAGCCTTTGCATTGAGGGCTATCTGAAAACGGCTGTGGCGCTGAAGTTGCCTGCGAATGTGGAGTTTGGTGTCATGTGAAACCCGCATGTGGAGCATTCGTTTGTGTGGATGCTAACCAAGCTTCATTTCAGTCCTAGGTACTCAAAAGGCACTAAGCATAGAGTGTGAAAACTGAGTTTCCTTGAGAGCTGCTTGGAAGCCTGATGGTGTGTGAAGTTAGTGAGCCAAATGGAGTTGTTCTCCACAAGAACCACTTGGCTGATCCTTCTTCAATATGCCCTTCACCAACATGCAGTGTTTCCTTGATTGAATTAGCTCTCACACCAATATTTGCGTTCTAGAGCCTTTGCATTGAGGGCTATCTGAAAATGGCTGCTGTGGCGCTTAAGTTGCCTGAGAATGTGGAGTTGGTGGCATGTGAAACCCGCATGTGGAGCATTCGTTTGTGTGGGATGCTCTACCAGGTTCATTCCTAGATAATGCACCTCAAAGGGCACTAAGCATAGAGTGTGAAAACTGAGTTTCTTGAGAGCTGCTTGGAAGCCTGATGGTGTGTGAAGTTAGTGAGCCAAATGGAGTTGTTCTCCACAAGAACCACTCAGCTGATCCTTCTTCAATATGCCCTTCACCAACATGCAGTGTTTCCTTGATTGAATTAGCTCTCACACCAATATTTGCGTCTAGAGCCTTTGCATTGAGGCTATCTGAAAACGGCTGTGGCACTGAAATTGCCTGTGAATGTGGAGTTGGTGGCATGTGAAACCCGCATGTGGAGCATTCGTTTGTGTGGGGATGCTCTACCAGGTTCATTCCCAGATAATGCACTCAAAGGGCACTAAGCCTAGAGTGTGAAAACTGAATTTCCTTGAGAGCTGCTTGGAAGCCTGATGGTGTGTGAAGTTAGTGAGCCAAATGGAGTTGTTCTCCCACAAGAACCACTCGGCTGATCCTTCTTCAATATGCCCTTCACCAACATGCAGTGTTTCCTTGATTGAATTAGCTCTCACACCAGTATTTGCGTCTAGAGCCTTTGCATTGAGGGCCATCTGAAAACGGCTCTGGCGCTGGAGTTGCCTGTCAATGTGGAGTTGGTGGCATGTGAAACCCGCATGTGGAGCATTCGTTTGTGTGGGATGCTCTACCAGGTTCATTCCTAGATAATGCACTCAAAGGGCACTAAGCCTAGAGCGTGAAAACTGAGTTTCTTTGAGAGCTGTTTGGAAGCCTGATGGTGTGTGAAGTTAGTGAGCCAAATGGAGTTGTTCTCCCACAAGAACCACTCGGCTGATCCTTCTTCAATATGCCCTTCACCAACCATGCAGTGTTTCCTTGATTGAATTAGCTCTCACACCAATATTTGCGTCTAGAGCCTTTGCATTGAGGGCTATCTGAAAACGGCTGTGGCGCTGAAGTTGCCTGAGAATGTGGAGTTGGTGGCATGTGAAACCCGCATGTGGAGCATTCGTTTGTGTGGGATGCTCTACCAGGTTCATTCCTAGATAATGCACTCAAAGGGCACTAAGCATAGAGTGTGAAAACTGAGTTTCCTTGAGAGCTGGGAAGCCTGGTGGTGTGTGAAGTTAGTGAGCCACATGGAGTTGTTCTCCCACAAGAACCACATGGCTGATCCTTCTTCAATATGCCCTTCACCAACATGCAGTGTTTCTTGATTGAATTAGCTCTCACACCAATATTTGCGTCTAGAGCCTTTGCATTGAGGGCTATCTGAAAACGGCTGTGGCGCTGAAGTTGCCCTTGAGAATGTGGAGTTGGTGGCATGTGAAACCCGCATGTGGAGCATTCGTTTGTGTGGGATGCTCTACCAGGTTCATTCCTAGATAATGCACTCAAAGGGCACTAAGCCTAGAGTGTGAAAACTGAGTTTCCTTGAGAGCTGCTTGGAAGCCTGATGGTGTGTGAAGTTAGTGAGCCAATGGAGTTGTTCTCCCACAAGAACCACTCGGCTGATACCTTCTTCAATATGCCCTTCACCAACATGCAGTGTTTCCTTGATTGAATTAGCTCTCACACCAATATTTGCGTCTAGAGCCTTTGCATTGAGGGCTATCTGAAAACGGGTGTGGCGCTGAAGTTGCCTGAGAATGTGGAGTTGAGGAATGTGAAACCCGCATGTGGAGCATTCGTTTGTGTGGGATGCTCTACCAGGTTCATTCCTAGATAATGCACTCAAAGGGCACTAAGCATAGAGTGTGAAAACTGAGTTTCCTTGAGAGCTGCTTGAAGCCTGATGGTGTGTGAAGTTAGTGAGCCAAATGGAGTTGTTCTCCCACAAGAACCACTCGGCTGATCCTTCTTCAATATGCCCTTCACCAACATGCAGTGTTTCCTTGATTGAATTAGCTCTCACACCAATATTTGCGTCTAGAGCCTTTGCATTGAGGGCTATCTGAAAACGGGTGTGGCACTGAAGTTGCCTGTGAATGTGGAGTTGGTGGCATGTGAAACCCGCATGTGGAGCATTCGTTTGTGTGGGATGCTCTACCAGGTTCATTCCCAGATAATGCACTCAAGGGCACTAAGCCTAGAGTGTGAAAACTGAATTTCCTTGAGAGCTGCTTGGAAGCCTGATGGTGTGTGAAGTTAGTGAGCGAAATGGAGTTGTTCTCCCACAAGAACCACTCGGCTGATCCTTCTTCAATATGCCCTTCACCAACATGCAGTGTTTCCTTGATTGAATTAGCTCTCACACCAGTATTTGCGTCTAGAGCCTTTGCATTGAGGGCCATCTGAAAACGGCTGTGGCGCTGGAGTTGCCTGTCAATGTGGAGTTGGTGGCATGTGAAACCCGCATGTGGAGCATTCGTTTGTGTGGGATGCTCTACCAGGTTCATTCCTAGATAATGCACTCAAAGGGCACTAAGCCTAGAGCGTGAAAACTGAGTTTCTTTGAGAGCTGCTTGGAAGCCTGATGGTGTGTGAAGTTAGTGAGCCAAATGGAGTTGTTCTCCCACAAGAACCACTCGGCTGATCCTTCTTCAATATGCCCTTCACCAACATGCAGTGTTTCCTTGATTGAATTAGCTCTCACACCAATATTTGCGTCTAGAGCCTTTGCATTGAGGGCTATCTGAAAACGGCTGTGGCGCTGAAGTTGCCTGAGAATGTGGAGTTGGTGGCATGTGAAACCCGCATGTGGAGCATTCGTTTGTGTGGGATGCTCTACCAGGTTCATTCCTAGATAATGCACTCAAAGGGCACTAAGCATAGAGTGTGAAAACTGAGTTTCCTTGAGAGCTGGGAAGCCTGGTGAAGTTAGTGAGCCACATGAGTTGTTCTCCCACAAGAACCACTTGGCTGATCCTTCTTCAATATGCCCTTCATCAACATGCAGTGTTTCCTTGATTGAATTAGCTCTCACACCAATATTTGCATCTAGAGCCTTTGCATTGAGGGCTATCTGAAAACGGCTGTGGCGCTGAAGTTGCCTGAGAATGTGGAGTTGGTGGCATGTGAAACCCGCATGTGGAGCATTCGTTTGTGTGGGGATGCTCTACCAGGTTCATTCCTAGATAATGCACTCAAGGGCACTAAGCCTAGAGTGTGAAAACTGAGTTTCCTTGAGAGCTGCTTGGAAGCCTGATGGTGTGTGAAGTTAGTGAGCCAAATGGAGTTGTTCTCCCACAAGAATCACTCGGCTGATCCTTCTTCAATATGCCCTTCACCAACATGCAGTGTTTCCTTGATTGAATTAGCTCTCACACCAGTATTTGCGTCTAGAGCCCTTTGCATTGAGGGCTATCTGAAAACGGCTGTGGCGCTGAAGTTGCCTGCGAATGTGGAGTTGGTGTCATGTGAAACCCGCATGTGGAGCATTCGTTTGTGTGGGATGCTAACCAAGCTTCATTTCAGTCCTAGGTACTCAAAAGGCATTAAGCATAGAGTGTGAAAACTGAGTTTCCTTGAGAGCTGCTTGGAAGCCTGATGGTGTGTGAAGTTAGTGAGCCAAATGGAGTTGTTCTCCCACAAGAACCACTTGGCTGATCCTTCTTCAATATGCCCTTCACCAACATGCAGTGTTTCCTTGATTGAATTAGCTCTCACACAAATATTTGCGTCTAGAGCCTTTGCATTGAGGGCTATCTGAAAATGGCTGTGGCGCTTAAGTTGCCTGAGAATGTGGAGTTGGTGGCATGTGAAACCCGCATGTGGAGCATTCGTTTGTGTGGGATGCTCTACCAGGTTCATTCCTAGATAATGCACTCAAAGGGCACTAAGCATAGAGTGTGAAAACTGAGTTTCCTTGAGAGCTGCTTGGAGGCCTGATGGTGTGTGAAGTTAGTGAGCCAAATGGAGTTGTTCTCCCACAAGAACCACTCAGCTGATCCTTCTTCAATATGCCCTTCACCAACATGCAGTGTTTCCTTGATTGAATTAGCTCTCACACCAATATTTGCGTCTAGAGCCTTTGCATTGAGGGCTATCTGAAAACGGCTGTGGCACTGAAGTTGCCTGTGAATGTGGAGTTGGTGGCATGTGAAACCCGCATGTGGAGCATTCGTTTGTGTGGGATGCTCTACCAGGTTCATTCCCAGATAATGCACTCAAAGGGCACTAAGCCTAGAGTGTGAAAACTGAATTTCCTTGAGAGCTGCTTGGAAGCCTGATGGTGTGTGAAGTTAGTGAGCCAAATGGAGTTGTTCTCCCACAAGAACCACTCGGCTGATCCTTCTTCAATATGCCCTTCACCAACATGCAGTGTTTCCTTGATTGAATTAGCTCTCACACCAGTATTTGCGTCTAGAGCCTTTGCATTGAGGGCCATCCGAAAACGGCTGTGGCGCTGAAGTTGCCTGAGAATGTGGAGTTGGTGGCATGTGAAACCCGCATGTGGAGCATTCGTTTGTGTGGGATGCTCTACCAGGTTCATTCCTAGATAATGCACTCAAAGGGCACTAAGCATAGAGTGTGAAAACTGAGTTTCCTTGAGAGCTGGGAAGCCTGGTGGTGTGTGAAGTTAGTGAGCCACATGGAGTTGTTCTCCACAAGAACCACATGGCTGATCCTTCTTCAATATGCCCTTCATCAACATGCAGTGTTTCCTTGATTGAATTAGCTCTCACACCAATATTTGCGTCTAGAGCCTTTGCATTGAGGGCTATCTGAAAACGGCTGTGGCGCTGAAGTTGCCTGAGAATGTGGAGTTGGTGGCATGTGAAACCCGCATGTGGAGCATTCGTTTGTGTGGGATGCTCTACCAGGTTCATTCCTAGATAATGCACTCAAAGGGCACTAAGCCTAGAGTGTGAAAACTGAGTTTCCTTGAGAGCTGCTTGGAAGCCTGATGGTGTGTGAAGTTAGTGAGCCAAATGGAGTTGTTCTCCCACAAGAACCACTCGGCTGATCCTTCTTCAATATGCCCTTCACCAACATGCAGTGTTTCCTTGATTGAATTAGCTCTCACACCAATATTTGCGTCTAGAGCCTTTGCATTGAGGGCTATCTGAAAACGGCTGTGGCGCTGAAGTTGCCTGCGAATGTGGAGTTGGTGGCATGTGAAACCCGCATGTGGAGCATTCGTTTGTGTGGGATGCTAACCAAGCTTCATTTCAGTCCTAGGTACTCAAAAGGCACTAAGAATAGAGTGTGAAAACTGAGTTTCCTTGAGAGCTGCTTGGAAGCCTGATGGTGTGTGAAGTTAGTGAGCCAAATGGAGTTGTTCTCCCACAAGAACCACTCGGCTGATCCTTCTTCAATATGCCCTTCACCAACATGCAGTGTTTCCTTCATTGAATTAGCTCTCACACCAATATTTGCGTCTAGAGCCTTTGCATTGAGGGCTATCTGAAAATGGCTGTGGCGCTGAAGTTGCCTGTGAATGTGGAGTTGGTGGCATGTGAAACCCGCATGTGGAGCATTCGTTTGTGTGGGATGCTCTACCAGGTTCATTCCTAGATAATGCACTCAAAGGGCACTAAGCATAGAGTGTGAAAACTGAGTTTCCTTGAGAGCTGGGAAGCCTGGTGGTGTGTGAAGTTAGTGAGCCACATGGAGTTGTTCTCCCACAAGAACCACTTGGCTGATCCTTCTTCAATATGCCCTTCATCAACATGCAGTGTTTCCTTGATTGAATTAGCTCTCACACCAATATTTGCATCTAGAGCCTTTGCATTGAGGGCTATCTGAAAACGGCTGTGGCGCTGAAGTTGCCTGAGAATGTGGAGTTGGTGGCATGTGAAACCCGCATGTGGAGCATTCGTTTGTGTGGGATGCTCTACCAGGTTCATTCCTAGATAATGCACTCAAAGGGCACTAAGCCTAGAGTGTGAAAACTGAGTTTCCTTGAGAGCTGCTTGGAAGCCTGATGGTGTGTGAAGTTAGTGAGCCAAATGGAGTTGTTCTCCCACAAGAATCACTCGGCTGATCCTTCTTCAATATGCCCTTCACCAACATGCAGTGTTTCCTTGATTGAATTAGCTCTCACACCAGTATTTGCGTCTAGAGCCTTTGCATTGAGGGCTATCTGAAAACGGCTGTGGCGCTGAAGTTGCCTGCGAATGTGGAGTTGGTGTCATGTGAAACCCGCATGTGGAGCATTCGTTTGTGTGGGATGCTAACCAAGCTTCATTTCAGTCCTAGGTACTCAAAAGGCATTAAGCATAGAGTGTGAAAACTGAGTTTCCTTGAGAGCTGCTTGGAAGCCTGATGGTGTGTGAAGTTAGTGAGCCAAATGGAGTTGTTCTCCCACAAGAACCACTTGGCTGATCCTTCTTCAATATGCCCTTCACCAACATGCAGTGTTTCCTTGATTGAATTAGCTCTCACACAAATATTTGCGTCTAGAGCCTTTGCATTGAGGGCTATCTGAAAATGGCTGTGGCGCTTAAGTTGCCTGAGAATGTGGAGTTGGTGGCATGTGAAACCCGCATGTGGAGCATTCGTTTGTGTGGGATGCTCTACCAGGTTCATTCCTAGATAATGCACTCAAAGGGCACTAAGCATAGAGTGTGAAAACTGAGTTTCCTTGAGAGCTGCTTGGAGGCCTGATGGTGTGTGAAGTTAGTGAGCCAAATGGAGTTGTTCTCCCACAAGAACCACTCAGCTGATCCTTCTTCAATATGCCCTTCACCAACATGCAGTGTTTCCTTGATTGAATTAGCTCTCACACCAATATTTGCGTCTAGAGCCTTTGCATTGAGGGCTATCTGAAAACGGCTGTGGCACTGAAGTTGCCTGTGAATGTGGAGTTGGTGGCATGTGAAACCCGCATGTGGAGCATTCGTTTGTGTGGGATGCTCTACCAGGTTCATTCCCAGATAATGCACTCAAAGGGCACTAAGCCTAGAGTGTGAAAACTGAATTTCCTTGAGAGCTGCTTGGAAGCCTGATGGTGTGTGAAGTTAGTGAGCCAAATGGAGTTGTTCTCCCACAAGAACCACTCGGCTGATCCTTCTTCAATATGCCCTTCACCAACATGCAGTGTTTCCTTGATTGAATTAGCTCTCACACCAGTATTTGCGTCTAGAGCCTTTGCATTGAGGGCCATCCGAAAACGGCTGTGGCGCTGAAGTTGCCTGAGAATGTGGAGTTGGTGGCATGTGAAACCCGCATGTGGAGCATTCGTTTGTGTGGGATGCTCTACCAGGTTCATTCCTAGATAATGCACTCAAAGGGCACTAAGCATAGAGTGTGAAAACTGAGTTTCCTTGAGAGCTGGGAAGCCTGGTGGTGTGTGAAGTTAGTGAGCCACATGGAGTTGTTCTCCCACAAGAACCACATGGCTGATCCTTCTTCAATATGCCCTTCATCAACATGCAGTGTTTCCTTGATTGAATTAGCTCTCACACCAATATTTGCGTCTAGAGCCTTTGCATTGAGGGCTATCTGAAAACGGCTGTGGCGCTGAAGTTGCCTGAGAATGTGGAGTTGGTGGCATGTGAAACCCGCATGTGGAGCATTCGTTTGTGTGGGATGCTCTACCAGGTTCATTCCTAGATAATGCACTCAAAGGGCACTAAGCCTAGAGTGTGAAAACTGAGTTTCCTTGAGAGCTGCTTGGAAGCCTGATGGTGTGTGAAGTTAGTGAGCCAAATGGAGTTGTTCTCCCACAAGAACCACTCGGCTGATCCTTCTTCAATATGCCCTTCACCAACATGCAGTGTTTCCTTGATTGAATTAGCTCTCACACCAATATTTGCGTCTAGAGCCTTTGCATTGAGGGCTATCTGAAAACGGCTGTGGCGCTGAAGTTGCCTGCGAATGTGGAGTTGGTGGCATGTGAAACCCGCATGTGGAGCATTCGTTTGTGTGGGATGCTAACCAAGCTTCATTTCAGTCCTAGGTACTCAAAAGGCACTAAGAATAGAGTGTGAAAACTGAGTTTCCTTGAGAGCTGCTTGGAAGCCTGATGGTGTGTGAAGTTAGTGAGCCAAATGGAGTTGTTCTCCCACAAGAACCACTCGGCTGATCCTTCTTCAATATGCCCTTCACCAACATGCAGTGTTTCCTTCATTGAATTAGCTCTCACACCAATATTTGCGTCTAGAGCCTTTGCATTGAGGGCTATCTGAAAATGGCTGTGGCGCTGAAGTTGCCTGTGAATGTGGAGTTGGTGGCATGTGAAACCCGCATGTGGAGCATTCGTTTGTGTGGGATGCTCTACCAGGTTCATTCCTAGATAAAGCACTCAAAGGGCACTAAGCATAGAGTGTGAAAACTGAGTTTCCTTGAGAGCTGCTTGGAGGCCTGATGGTGTGTGAAGTTAGTGAGCCAAATGGAGTTGTTCTCCCACAAGAACCACTCAGCTGATCCTTCTTCAATATGCCCTTCACCAACATGCAGTGTTTCCTTGATTGAATTAGCTCTCACACCAATATTTGTGTCTAGAGCCTTTGCATTGAGGGCTATCTGAAAACGGCTGTGGCGCTGAAGTTGCCTGAGAATGTGGAGTTGGTGGCATGTGAAACCCGCATGTGGAGCATTCGTTTGTGTGGGATGCTCTACCAGGTTCATTCCTAGATAATGCACTCAAAGGGCACTAAGCATAGAGTGTGAAAACTGAGTTTCCTTGAGAGCTGCTTGGAAGCCTGATGGTGTGTGAAGTTAGTGAGCCAAATGGAGTTGTTCTCCCCCAAGAATCACTCGGCTGATCCTTCTTCAATATGCCCTTCACCAACATGCAGTGTTTCCTTGATTGAATTAGCTCTCACACCAATATTTGCGTCTAGAGCCTTTGCATTGAGGGCTATCTGAAAACGGCTGTGGCGCTGAAGTTGCCTGTCAATGTGGAGTTGGTGGCATGTGAAACCCGCATGTGGAGCATTCGTTTGTGTGGGATGCTAACCAAGCTTCATTTCAGTCCTGGGTACTCAAAAGGCACTAAGCATAGAGTGTGAAAACTGAGTTTCCTTGAGAGCTGCTTGGAAGCCTGATGGTGTGTGAAGTTAGTGAGCCAAATGGAGTTGTTCTCCCACAAGAACCACTCGGCTGATCCTTCTTCAATATGCCCTTCACCAACATGCAGTGTTTCCTTGATTGAATTAGCTCTCACACCAATATTTGCATCTAGAGCCTTTGCATTGAGGGCTATCTGAAAACGGCTGTGGCGCTGAAGTTGCCTGTGAATGTGGAGTTGGTGGCATGTGAAACCCGCATGTGGAGCATTCGTTTGTGTGGGATGCTCTACCAGGTTCATTCCTAGATAATGCACTCAAAGGGCACTAAGCCTAGAGTGTGAAAACTGAGTTTCCTTGAGAGCTGCTTGGAAGCCTGATGGTGTGTGAAGTTAGTGAGCCAAATGGAGTTGTTCTCCCACAAGAACCACTCGGCTGATCCTTCTTCAATATGCCCTTCACCAACATGCAGTGTTTCCTTGATTGAATTAGCTCTCACACCAATATTTGCATCTAGAGCCTTTGCATTGAGGGCTATCTGAAAACGGCTGTGACGCTGAAGTTGCCTGAGAATGTGGAGTTGGTGGCATGTGAAACCCGCATGTGGAGCATTCGTTTGTGTGGGATGCTCTACCAGGTTCATTCCTAGATAATGCACTCAAAGGGCACTAAGCATAGAGTGTGAAAACTGAGTTTCCTTGAGAGCTGCTTGGAAGCCTGATGGTGTGTGAAGTTAGTGAGCCAAATGGAGTTGTTCTCCCACAAGAACCACTCGGCTGATCCTTCTTCAATATGCCCTTCACCAACATGCAGTGTTTCCTTGATTGAATTAGCTCTCACACCAATATTTGCATCTAGAGCCTTTGCATTGAGGGCTATCTGAAAACGGCTGTCGCGCTGAAGTTGCCTGAGAATGTGGAGTTGGTGGCATGTGAAACCCGCATGTGGAGCATTCGTTTGTGTGGGATGCTCTACCAGGTTCATTCCTAGATAATGCACTCAAAGGGCACTAAGCCTAGAGTGTGAAAACTGAGTTTCCTTGAGAGCTGCTTGGAAGCCTGATGGTGTGTGAAGTTAGTGAGCCAAATGGAGTTGTTCTCCCACAAGAACCACTCGGCTGATCCTTCTTCAATATGCCCTTCACCAACATGCAGTGTTTCCTTGATTGAATTAGCTCTCACACCAATATTTGCATCTAGAGCCTTTGCATTGAGGGCTATCTGAAAACGGCTGTGGCGCTGAAGTTGCCTGCGAATGTGGAGTTGGTGTCATGTGAAACCCGCATGTGGAGCATTCGTTTGTGTGGGATGCTAACCAAGCTTCATTTCAGTCCTAGGTACTCAAAAGGCACTAAGAATAGAGTGTGAAAACTGAGTTTCCTTGAGAGCTGCATGGAAGCCTGATGGTGTGTGAAGTTAGTGAGCCAAATGGAGTTGTTCTCCCACAAGAACCACTCAGCTGATCCTTCTTCAATATGCCCTTCACCAACATGCAGTGTTTCCTTCATTGAATTAGCTCTCACACCAATATTTGTGTCTAGAGCCTTTGCATTGAGGGCTATCTGAAAATGGCTGTGGCGCTGAAGTTGCCTGTGAATGTGGAGTTGGTGGCATGTGAAACCCGCATGTGGAGCATTCGTTTGTGTGGGATGCTCTACCAGGTTCATTCCTAGATAAAGCACTCAAAGGGCACTAAGCATAGAGTGTGAAAACTGAGTTTCCTTGAGAGCTGCTTGGAAGCCTGATGGTGTGTGAAGTTAGTGAGCCAAATGGAGTTGTTCTCCCACAAGAACCACTCAGCTGATCCTTCTTCAATATGCCCTTCACCAACATGCAGTGTTTCCTTGATTGAATTAGCTCTCACACCAATATTTGCATCTAGAGCCTTTGCATTGAGGGCTATCTGAAAACGGCTGTCGCGCTGAAGTTGCCTGAGAATGTGGAGTTGGTGGCATGTGAAACCCGCATGTGGAGCATTTATTTCTGTGGGATGTCGACCAGGTTCATTCCTAGATAATGCACTCAAAGGGCACTAAGCATAGAGTGTGAAAACTGAGTTTCCTTGAGAGCTGCTTGGAAGCCTGATGGTGTGTGAAGTTAGTGAGCCAAATGGAGTTGTTCTCCCCCAAGAATCACTCGGCTGATCCTTCTTCAATATGCCCTTCACCAACATGCAGTGTTTCCTTGATTGAATTAGCTCTCACACCAATATTTGCGTCTAGAGCCTTTGCATTGAGGGCTATCTGAAAACGGCTGTGGCGCTGAAGTTGCCTGTCAATGTGGAGTTGGTGGCATGTGAAACCCGCATGTGGAGCATTCGTTTGTGTGGGATGCTAACCAAGCTTCATTTCAGTCCTAGGTACTCAAAAGGCACTAAGCATAGAGTGTGAAAACTGAGTTTCCTTGAGAGCTGCTTGGAAGCCTGATGGTGTGTGAAGTTAGTGAGCCAAATGGAGTTGTTCTCCCACAAGAACCACTCGGCTGATCCTTCTTCAATATGCCCTTCACCAACATGCAGTGTTTCCTTGATTGAATTAGCTCTCACACCAATATTTGCATCTAGAGCCTTTGCATTGAGGGCTATCTGAAAACGGCTGTGGCGCTGAAGTTGCCTGTGAATGTGGAGTTGGTGGCATGTGAAACCCGCATGTGGAGCATTCGTTTGTGTGGGATGCTCTACCAGGTTCATTCCTAGATAATGCACTCAAAGGGCACTAAGCATAGAGTGTGAAAACTGAGTTTCCTTGAGAGCTGCTTGGAAGCCTGATGGTGTGTGAAGTTAGTGAGCCAAATGGAGTTGTTCTCCCACAAGAACCACTCGGCTGATCCTTCTTCAATATGCCCTTCACCAACATGCAGTGTTTCCTTGATTGAATTAGCTCTCACACCAATATTTGCATCTAGAGCCTTTGCATTGAGGGCTATCTGAAAACGGCTGTGACGCTGAAGTTGCCTGAGAATGTGGAGTTGGTGGCATGTGAAACCCGCATGTGGAGCATTCGTTTGTGTGGGATGCTCTACCAGGTTCATTCCTAGATAATGCACTCAAAGGGCACTAAGCATAGAGTGTGAAAACTGAGTTTCCTTGAGAGCTGCTTGGAAGCCTGATGGTGTGTGAAGTTAGTGAGCCAAATGGAGTTGTTCTCCCACAAGAAACACTCGGCTGATCCTTCTTCAATATGCCCTTCACCAACATGCAGTGTTTCCTTGATTGAATTAGCTCTCACACCAATATTTGCGTCTAGAGCCTTTGCATTGAGGGCTATCTGAAAACGGCTGTGGCGCTGAAGTTGCCTGCGAATGTGGAGTTGGTGGCATGTGAAACCCGCATGTGGAGCATTCGTTTGTGTGGGATGCTAACCAAGCTTCATTTCAGTCCTAGGTACTCAAAAGGCACTAAGAATAGAGTGTGAAAACTGAGTTTCCTTGAGAGCTGCTTGGAAGCCTGATGGTGTGTGAAGTTAGTGAGCCAAATGGAGTTGTTCTCCCACAAGAACCACTCGGCTGATCCTTCTTCAATATGCCCTTCACCAACATGCAGTGTTTCCTTCATTGAATTAGCTCTCACACCAATATTTGCGTCTAGAGCCTTTGCATTGAGGGCTATCTGAAAATGGCTGTGGCGCTGAAGTTGCCTGTGAATGTGGAGTTGGTGGCATGTGAAACCCGCATGTGGAGCATTCGTTTGTGTGGGATGCTCTACCAGGTTCATTCCTAGATAAAGCACTCAAAGGGCACTAAGCATAGAGTGTGAAAACTGAGTTTCCTTGAGAGCTGCTTGGAGGCCTGATGGTGTGTGAAGTTAGTGAGCCAAATGGAGTTGTTCTCCCACAAGAACCACTCAGCTGATCCTTCTTCAATATGCCCTTCACCAACATGCAGTGTTTCCTTGATTGAATTAGCTCTCACACCAATATTTGCATCTAGAGCCTTTGCATTGAGGGCTATCTGAAAACGGCTGTGGCGCTGAAGTTGCCTGTGAATGTGGAGTTGGTGGCATGTGAAACCCGCATGTGGAGCATTCGTTTGTGTGGGATGCTCTACCAGGTTCATTCCTAGATAATGCACTCAAAGGGCACTAAGCATAGAGTGTGAAAACTGAGTTTCCTTGAGAGCTGCTTGGAAGCCTGATGGTGTGTGAAGTTAGTGAGCCAAATGGAGTTGTTCTCCCACAAGAACCACTCGGCTGATCCTTCTTCAATATGCCCTTCACCAACATGCAGTGTTTCCTTGATTGAATTAGCTCTCACACCAATATTTGCATCTAGAGCCTTTGCATTGAGGGCTATCTGAAAACGGCTGTGACGCTGAAGTTGCCTGAGAATGTGGAGTTGGTGGCATGTGAAACCCGCATGTGGAGCATTCGTTTGTGTGGGATGCTCTACCAGGTTCATTCCTAGATAATGCACTCAAAGGGCACTAAGCATAGAGTGTGAAAACTGAGTTTCCTTGAGAGCTGCTTGGAAGCCTGATGGTGTGTGAAGTTAGTGAGCCAAATGGAGTTGTTCTCCCACAAGAACCACTCGGCTGATCCTTCTTCAATATGCCCTTCACCAACATGCAGTGTTTCCTTGATTGAATTAGCTCTCACACCAATATTTGCGTCTAGAGCCTTTGCATTGAGGGCTATCTGAAAACGGCTGTGGCGCTGAAGTTGCCTGCGAATGTGGAGTTGGTGGCATGTGAAACCCGCATGTGGAGCATTCGTTTGTGTGGGATGCTAACCAAGCTTCATTTCAGTCCTAGGTACTCAAAAGGCACTAAGAATAGAGTGTGAAAACTGAGTTTCCTTGAGAGCTGCTTGGAAGCCTGATGGTGTGTGAAGTTAGTGAGCCAAATGGAGTTGTTCTCCCACAAGAACCACTCGGCTGATCCTTCTTCAATATGCCCTTCACCAACATGCAGTGTTTCCTTCATTGAATTAGCTCTCACACCAATATTTGCGTCTAGAGCCTTTGCATTGAGGGCTATCTGAAAATGGCTGTGGCGCTGAAGTTGCCTGTGAATGTGGAGTTGGTGGCATGTGAAACCCGCATGTGGAGCATTCGTTTGTGTGGGATGCTCTACCAGGTTCATTCCTAGATAAAGCACTCAAAGGGCACTAAGCATAGAGTGTGAAAACTGAGTTTCCTTGAGAGCTGCTTGGAGGCCTGATGGTGTGTGAAGTTAGTGAGCCAAATGGAGTTGTTCTCCCACAAGAACCACTCAGCTGATCCTTCTTCAATATGCCCTTCACCAACATGCAGTGTTTCCTTGATTGAATTAGCTCTCACACCAATATTTGTGTCTAGAGCCTTTGCATTGAGGGCTATCTGAAAACGGCTGTGGCGCTGAAGTTGCCTGAGAATGTGGAGTTGGTGGCATGTGAAACCCGCATGTGGAGCATTTGTTTCTGTGGGATGTCGACCAGGTTCATTCCTAGATAATGCACTCAAAGGGCACTAAGCATAGAGTGTGAAAACTGAGTTTCCTTGAGAGCTGCTTGGAAGCCTGATGGTGTGTGAAGTTAGTGAGCCAAATGGAGTTGTTCTCCCCCAAGAATCACTCGGCTGATCCTTCTTCAATATGCCCTTCACCAACATGCAGTGTTTCCTTGATTGAATTAGCTCTCACACCAATATTTGCGTCTAGAGCCTTTGCATTGAGGGCTATCTGAAAACGGCTGTGGCGCTGAAGTTGCCTGTCAATGTGGAGTTGGTGGCATGTGAAACCCGCATGTGGAGCATTCGTTTGTGTGGGATGCTAACCAAGCTTCATTTCAGTCCTAGGTACTCAAAAGGCACTAAGCATAGAGTGTGAAAACTGAGTTTCCTTGAGAGCTGCTTGGAAGCCTGATGGTGTGTGAAGTTAGTGAGCCAAATGGAGTTGTTCTCCCACAAGAACCACTCGGCTGATCCTTCTTCAATATGCCCTTCACCAACATGCAGTGTTTCCTTGATTGAATTAGCTCTCACACCAATATTTGCATCTAGAGCCTTTGCATTGAGGGCTATCTGAAAACGGCTGTGGCGCTGAAGTTGCCTGTGAATGTGGAGTTGGTGGCATGTGAAACCCGCATGTGGAGCATTCGTTTGTGTGGGATGCTCTACCAGGTTCATTCCTAGATAATGCACTCAAAGGGCACTAAGCATAGAGTGTGAAAACTGAGTTTCCTTGAGAGCTGCTTGGAAGCCTGATGGTGTGTGAAGTTAGTGAGCCAAATGGAGTTGTTCTCCCACAAGAACCACTCGGCTGATCCTTCTTCAATATGCCCTTCACCAACATGCAGTGTTTCCTTGATTGAATTAGCTCTCACACCAATATTTGCATCTAGAGCCTTTGCATTGAGGGCTATCTGAAAACGGCTGTGACGCTGAAGTTGCCTGAGAATGTGGAGTTGGTGGCATGTGAAACCCGCATGTGGAGCATTCGTTTGTGTGGGATGCTCTACCAGGTTCATTCCTAGATAATGCACTCAAAGGGCACTAAGCATAGAGTGTGAAAACTGAGTTTCCTTAAGAGCTGCTTGGAAGCCTGATGGTGTGTGAAGTTAGTGAGCCAAATGGAGTTGTTCTCCCACAAGAACCACTCGGCTGATCCTTCTTCAATATGCCCTTCACCAACATGCAGTGTTTCCTTGATTGAATTAGCTCTCACACCAATATTTGCGTCTAGAGCCTTTGCATTGAGGGCTATCTGAAAACGGCTGTGGCGCTGAAGTTGCCTGCGAATGTGGAGTTGGTGGCATGTGAAACCCGCATGTGGAGCATTCGTTTGTGTGGGATGCTAACCAAGCTTCATTTCAGTCCTAGGTACTCAAAAGGCACTAAGAATAGAGTGTGAAAACTGAGTTTCCTTGAGAGCTGCTTGGAAGCCTGATGGTGTGTGAAGTTAGTGAGCCAAATGGAGTTGTTCTCCCACAAGAACCACTCGGCTGATCCTTCTTCAATATGCCCTTCACCAACATGCAGTGTTTCCTTCATTGAATTAGCTCTCACACCAATATTTGCGTCTAGAGCCTTTGCATTGAGGGCTATCTGAAAATGGCTGTGGCGCTGAAGTTGCCTGTGAATGTGGAGTTGGTGGCATGTGAAACCCGCATGTGGAGCATTCGTTTGTGTGGGATGCTCTACCAGGTTCATTCCTAGATAAAGCACTCAAAGGGCACTAAGCATAGAGTGTGAAAACTGAGTTTCCTTGAGAGCTGCTTGGAGGCCTGATGGTGTGTGAAGTTAGTGAGCCAAATGGAGTTGTTCTCCCACAAGAACCACTCAGCTGATCCTTCTTCAATATGCCCTTCACCAACATGCAGTGTTTCCTTGATTGAATTAGCTCTCACACCAATATTTGTGTCTAGAGCCTTTGCATTGAGGGCTATCTGAAAACGGCTGTGGCGCTGAAGTTGCCTGAGAATGTGGAGTTGGTGGCATGTGAAACCCGCATGTGGAGCATTTGTTTCTGTGGGATGTCGACCAGGTTCATTCCTAGATAATGCACTCAAAGGGCACTAAGCATAGAGTGTGAAAACTGAGTTTCCTTGAGAGCTGCTTGGAAGCCTGATGGTGTGTGAAGTTAGTGAGCCAAATGGAGTTGTTCTCCCCCAAGAATCACTCGGCTGATCCTTCTTCAATATGCCCTTCACCAACATGCAGTGTTTCCTTGATTGAATTAGCTCTCACACCAATATTTGCGTCTAGAGCCTTTGCATTGAGGGCTATCTGAAAACGGCTGTGGCGCTGAAGTTGCCTGTTAATGTGGAGTTGGTGGCATGTGAAACCCGCATGTGGAGCATTCGTTTGTGTGGGATGCTAACCAAGCTTCATTTCAGTCCTAGGTACTCAAAAGGCACTAAGCATAGAGTGTGAAAACTGAGTTTCCTTGAGAGCTGCTTGGAAGCCTGATGGTGTGTGAAGTTAGTGAGCCAAATGGAGTTGTTCTCCCACAAGAACCACTCGGCTGATCCTTCTTCAATATGCCCTTCACCAACATGCAGTGTTTCCTTGATTGAATTAGCTCTCACACCAATATTTGCATCTAGAGCCTTTGCATTGAGGGCTATCTGAAAACGGCTGTGGCGCTGAAGTTGCCTGTGAATGTGGAGTTGGTGGCATGTGAAACCCGCATGTGGAGCATTCGTTTGTGTGGGATGCTCTACCAGGTTCATTCCTAGATAATGCACTCAAAGGGCACTAAGCATAGAGTGTGAAAACTGAGTTTCCTTGAGAGCTGCTTGGAAGCCTGATGGTGTGTGAAGTTAGTGAGCCAAATGGAGTTGTTCTCCCACAAGAACCACTCGGCTGATCCTTCTTCAATATGCCCTTCACCAACATGCAGTGTTTCCTTGATTGAATTAGCTCTCACACCAATATTTGCATCTAGAGCCTTTGCATTGAGGGCTATCTGAAAACGGCTGTGACGCTGAAGTTGCCTGAGAATGTGGAGTTGGTGGCATGTGAAACCCGCATGTGGAGCATTCGTTTGTGTGGGATGCTCTACCAGGTTCATTCCTAGATAATGCACTCAAAGGGCACTAAGCCTAGAGTGTGAAAACTGAGTTTCCTTGAGAGCTGCTTGGAAGCCTGATGGTGTGTGAAGTTAGTGAGCCAAATGGAGTTGTTCTCCCACAAGAACCACTCGGCTGATCCTTCTTCAATATGCCCTTCACCAACATGCAGTGTTTCCTTGATTGAATTAGCTCTCACACCAATATTTGCGTCTAGAGCCTTTGCATTGAGGGCTATCTGAAAACGGCTGTGGCGCTGAAGTTGCCTGAGAATGTGGAGTTGGTGGCATGTGAAACCCGCATGTGGAGCATTCGTTTGTGTGGGATGCTCTACCAGGTTCATTCCTAGATAATGCACTCAAAGGGCACTAAGCCTAGAGTGTGAAAACTGAGTTTCCTTGAGAGCTGCTTGGAAGCCTGATGGTGTGTGAAGTTAGTGAGCCAAATGGAGTTGTTCTCCCACAAGAACCACTCGGCTGATCCTTCTTCAATATGCCCTTCACCAACATGCAGTGTTTCCTTGATTGAATTAGCTCTCACACCAATATTTGCGTCTAGAGCCTTTGCATTGAGGGCTATCTGAAAACGGCTGTGGCGCTGAAGTTGCCTGCGAATGTGGAGTTGGTGTCATGTGAAACCCGCATGTGGAGCATTCGTTTGTGTGGGATGCTAACCAAGCTTCATTTCAATCCTAGGTACTCAAAAGGCACTAAGAATAGAGTGTGAAAACTGAGTTTCCTTGAGAGCTGCTTGGAAGCCTGATGTTGTGTGAAGTTAGTGAGCCATATGGAGTTGTTCTCCCACAAGAACCACTCAGCTGATCCTTCTTCAATATGCCCTTCACCAACATGCAGTGTTTCCTTCATTGAATTAGCTCTCACACCAATATTTGCGTCTAGAGCCTTTGCATTGAGGGCTATCTGAAAATGGCTGTGGCGCTGAAGTTGCCTGTGAATGTGGAGTTGGTGGCATGTGAAACCCGCATGTGGAGCATTCGTTTGTGTGGGATGCTCTACCAGGTTCATTCCTAGATAAAGCACTCAAAGGGCACTAAGCATAGAGTGTGAAAACTGAGTTTCCTTGAGAGCTGCTTGGAGGCCTGATGGTGTGTGAAGTTAGTGAGCCAAATGGAGTTGTTCTCCCACAAGAACCACTCAGATGATCCTTCTTCAATATGCCCTTCACCAACATGCAGTGTTTCCTTGATTGAATTAGCTCTCACACCAATATTTGCATCTAGAGCCTTTGCATTGAGGGCTATCTGAAAACGGCTGTCGCGCTGAAGTTGCCTGAGAATGTGGAGTTGGTGGCATGTGAAACCCGCATGTGGAGCATTTATTTCTGTGGGATGTCGACCAGGTTCATTCCTAGATAATGCACTCAAAGGGCACTAAGCATAGAGTGTGAAAACTGAGTTTCCTTGAGAGCTGCTTGGAAGCCTGATGGTGTGTGAAGTTAGTGAGCCAAATGGAGTTGTTCTCCCCCAAGAATCACTCGGCTGATCCTTCTTCAATATGCCCTTCACCAACATGCAGTGTTTCCTTGATTGAATTAGCTCTCACACCAATATTTGCGTCTAGAGCCTTTGCATTGAGGGCTATCTGAAAACGGCTGTGGCGCTGAAGTTGCCTAAGAATGTGGAGTTGGTGGCATGTGAAACCCGCATGTGGAGCATTCGTTTGTGTGGGATGCTCTACCAGGTTCATTCCTAGATAATGCACTCAAAGGGCACTAAGCCTAGAGTGTGAAAACTGAGTTTCCTTGAGAGCTGCTTGGAAGCCTGATGGTGTGTGAAGTTAGTGAGCCAAATGGAGTTGTTCTCCCACAAGAACCACTCGGCTGATCCTTCTTCAATATGCCCTTCACCAACATGCAGTGTTTCCTTGATTGAATTAGCTCTCACACCAATATTTGCATCTAGAGCCTTTGCATTGAGGGCTATCTGAAAACGGCTGTGACGCTGAAGTTGCCTGAGAATGTGGAGTTGGTGGCATGTGAAACCCGCATGTGGAGCATTCGTTTGTGTGGGATGCTCTACCAGGTTCATTCCTAGATAATGCACTCAAAGGGCACTAAGCATAGAGTGTGAAAACTGAGTTTCCTTGAGAGCTGCTTGGAAGCCTGATGGTGTGTGAAGTTAGTGAGCCAAATGGAGTTGTTCTCCCACAAGAACCACTCGGCTGATCCTTCTTCAATATGCCCTTCACCAACATGCAGTGTTTCCTTGATTGAATTAGCTCTCACACCAATATTTGCGTCTAGAGCCTTTGCATTGAGGGCTATCTGAAAACGGCTGTGGCGCTGAAGTTGCCTGTGAATGTGGAGTTAGTGGCATGTGAAACCCGCATGTGGAGCATTCGTTTGTGTGGGATGCTCTACCAGGTTCATTCCTAGATAATGCACA